>NC_056725.1:1488769256-1488972717 GCF_019279795.1 Protopterus annectens | reverse complement strand
CACCGGGAATATGTGTTATACTGACCAACTGAAAGAATTCCAGCTGTATACAGTTGCATACCACTTGCCCAGAGGTGACCTGTGCCTGGCATACAAGGCCATGTCGAACCCAGATCTGATGACTATGCTTCACCTAAAGAAGTTAGATCCCTCAGAACCACAAGGGCAGGTGACATACACCTTGGCACTGTCATTAATAGAACGTGTTGTTGGGACAGATTCATCACCCAGACACTCACTATGCTGTGGAACAACATCCCAGTACATGTGAGGGCAAGCACCTCGCTGGCCTTGTGTTAGTAGTTTGACATGGATGTCTGAATTGATTTATTTAAGTAACCTTCTAAATGAATATTTACATTAGCACATTGTGAATCTTTACATTTGTTGGTCTATTTTACGTTAGTCATAATCATACGGTTTATCTGTATATATTATGGTTCATTTATATTACTAGGTGTCTGCAGTTCTGTTAATATATTGGCACAATCCATTAGAACATATATATGTAGCTTACACAGTCAGACATTTGGAAAACATTCTGTTGGTTCATCTTTCATATATATACATATATTTCTATATTTCTATGAAGAATGTACCTTTCGAAGCAATGTCTGATGTCCTCACTGTGTGGAATCTGTAACCCAAGTAAAGTTTGTTTGCTTGTTTGCCTTTAAGGCATGTAATTAATACCTAGCCACATCTAATTTACTGACCAATTAAGGGTTGTAAATGTAGTAGGTTGGACTGCATTGTATGTATTCTGAATAAGTCTGCTTATGAAGCAGATGAAAACAGCTTAAATAAACTATGGTGACTGCATTTAATTCCTGGTGTGCTCTGAGTGGTCACTGACGGTGTGTACAGTACCTCGTCTTTGCTTTGGACTTCATCGGCTGGTTGTCTGTGTTTGTTGTATGGGGAATGTCAACTGTAGTCCCTATGTGTATTACTTGTGTAATGCCTTACTACGGCAGTGTAATCCCACCGGGTTTGCAGTTATGGGTGCCATCTTAGTCATACGGTTGTCCATCCATGTGAATTGCCTACTGGACACTGGTATAGGGCTGTACACATTTCACACTGCATTTTGCATTCTCCAGTAGATGGTTTGCATTAGTAGCGGAGAGTAAGGCAGGTGCTACGCACACATCCCTCCCACGGGGCGGAACAAAGGATTGCCTGCGAAACAACACCGAGGCCAGATTCTACATACCCAGACTCCCTTGACTGCAACAGTCGACAGTACCCATTACACATCCTTCATGTGTGCGGGACTTTGATGTGGCCGCAGTTCTATGGACCGGGCACCGTGGGTATTTCTGTGCATCTGTGCTGCATTTCACGGACAGCTATCATCAACATTGACCACGCTTGCGGTGCATATGTGTACCTGTGGCGTGGTGACGACAATGAGATCACGTGAGTAATGCAGGAAGCTAGCAGGCATTCCATGAGTGTAATTTTTGGGTCCTACAATGGACACCGATGTGCATATGTCAAGTTAGATGTTGCTGGACTGTGTCCACCTGCCTAGTGCTTTTCACTGCTGGTGTATGTTCCCCAATCGTGGATGTGTGTTCGACTACCCATTCTAGATGGTGCTACATAACCAGGTGATTTAGTAGTGTGAACAAATGTCATACATCTAAAGATGCTGGTTAGCAACTGCTTCATATGAACCTCAGACATCCCAATGGGACATATCCGTCACTGTATTTCCAATATAACACCACCGGAACATGTTGATCACCTATATATTCATTTAACCATGTTGTCTTCATAGGTGGGAATGCCATAGTTTACATATCCTACGTGACGTTGTGTGTGTGCCATTAGTATGTGTTCCACAGGTCGCACATCTGTTCCGCTGTATGGTAGTGGGTGCTCCTCATTCTGTTGCTGTCAGTTTGAGTGCTGTATGCGCCGGTGTTGGCGGCGGTCCGACTGTGTATGTGGAATGTCAACTCTGGTCCCTATGTGTATTTGCTGTGGTATGTCTTACCGCGAGTGTGTAATTAGCCCGGGATTGAAGTTGTGGGTGCCATCTTGGCCATACGGTTGTCCATCCATGACAAATGCCTACTGCACACTAGTATAGGGCTGTACATTTCACACCTGCATTTAGCATTCTCCGGTGGATGGTTTGCATTATTAGCGGAGTAAGGCAGGTGCTACGCACACATCCCTCACACAGGGCGGGACAAAGGATTGCCTCTTGAAACAACTCCGAGACCACAGTCTACATACCCAGAATCCCTTGACTGCAACATCGACGGTACCCATTACACATTCTTCATGTGTGCGGGACTGTGATGTGGACGCAGTTCTATGGACCCGGTACCCTGGGTATTTCTGTGCATCTGTGCTGCATTACATGGACAGCTATCAGCAACATTAAACATGCTTGCGGTGCATATGTGTACCTGTGGCGACAATGAGTTCAGGTAAGCATTGAAATAAGGCGTAATTCTGGTATGATAACAATTTTGGGTCCTACAATGGACACCACTGTGCATATGTAAAGTGTAGAGCTTGTCGGACTGTGTCCTTGTGAGCAGTGGGTTTCACTGATGCTGTGTGTTCAGCAATCGCGATGTCTGCTTGACTACCCATGCTGTGTAGTGCTACAGGAACCATGTCTTCCGACACCAGAACCCAATGCTATACATCCAATGTTGCAGGTTAACAACCACTGTCATACCCAGAGCTCACGATTGGGAGGTATTGCCACTTTATTATCGGAACAACACCCCCAGACTGTGTACATCACGGGAACTTTAGGCCAGTCTTACCGGCCATTAGCAATTGTAATTAGCACACACGTGTCAATACATGTATGATAAGACATATTGTCATGCAGAAGTTAATCTATGTTATTTGGACATTGGCTTCTGCTATTGGCATCCGTTGCTGTGAGTGTTGCCAGTTACCATACACATTGCTTGCTCAGAGGCAGACTACACATTTCTGCATAATACTGTGGTCTCCTTTAAGGACCCTGAGCCAGTGGTCGACAGTACTGCAGCCACTGCATCAATCACATTTGCCATCTACCAGTACCTACAGGACTGCATGAACCAGGCATTCACTTGCAACTGTGGTTCATTGTACCAATGCCAAGCATCCAGTGTGGTGTAGCCCAGCCATACACAGGATGTACAACACGAGGAGGTGGCTACTACAAGGTGGAGCAGACACCTTGTGAGGTATGACACCCTTGGTCATCATATGTGTAGAGTTACACACTGTCGTGCCATGGTCCAGGGCACATTCCACAGATATACCTACATCGACCTGGCTGACAATTATACCACCTTCAGTTGCTATGCTCAACACCTGGGAGGTCACTCCCACATATGCTCTGACTGGGTTCACAAAGAGGTGGGGTTTACTCAACATACACACATTGCCAACATACAGGCTGACAAGTCCAGTGAGGACATCTCCACACCCTCCCACACATGAGGAGATGTGTGTACCAGCGGTTTGTGGTCACCAAATGTTCTGTGACACACAGGTGGGACATGCTCTCTCCAGGGTAGTGGACATAGCATCCATGAGACCAGCTGGTGACCCTGCTGTGTACTCCACTATCTCATTTAGGAATTGGACCCACAATTAGGACAGCTATTTCTTTGTAGCCTCACCTCAGGTAGGGTACCCAGGTTGTGTCACATGGCAACTGTAGTCCCACGTCACAGGGCCAATACCTCCACTGAGGCTGGTTATTACTGTCCCATTACCCTGTGGAGACCTATCTGCAAAGACATGGGGAGGGATCATACTGCGGCTCGTACATGACTGCATTGGGCACATAGATACTTTGCATCACACACGGTTTGTCTTGTTCAGGGGCGGTTCATGCCTTTAAAGCATGGTTGACATTTCGGGACAGTCACCGAGGCCATTGATGGGGGTGTTGCAGTCCATACAGCCTACCTCGACCTGGCAAAGGCCTTCATCACATTACCCCCCCTCAGGTATCGTTGATAAACCCATTGGCTGGGATGTGAACCGCATTACATCACAGAATGTGTTGTAAACTGTCTATGTGACACAACCCACACGGTCATAGTTGCTGGCAGCATGTCAGACCTACTGCCTGTCACAAGTGTTGTCCCATGGGGCCCTTCCATGGGTGCACTCCTGTCATACACCTACATTTCCACGGTACAGGCACACACAGGGGTGCTATGGGCAACAGTGTTTGTAGATGACTACAAAACAGGTGCCATAGTGGGACGGACATCTGACACAGATATCCTTCGAAGGGGCCTCCCAGGTATGCATATCTGCTGTCAGGGACATGTCCCACAGCTAAATGCGAAGTAATGCAACATCATACCTGTGGAGAACTACTAGGTCACCCCTGTCCAGCATATAGGTGGCTGTCCACTCAGCACAGGGGTGATTACCAGGGATCAGGGGACAGAGTTTGTCGGTCACCATTCATTCCACACACACGTTGCTATCGTGGTTGTGTGGGACTTCTACATTGCCCACCTGTTTGTGCAGGGATTCACATCTACATCAGGCTAGGTCATTGTCTCCTTGTACCCATTACGTGTTACACCTATGTTCTACTACATTGCCCCATTCAGACTGTATCTGACCATACACCTACAGCAGCTGGGAAGCCCACATAGGTTAATTGTTGTACAGATGCAGGATGACATCATTTTGTGTAATGCTGCCCCACTTGTAGGACCCCTGCCACATTACGTCACATCCCTGCTGTTTAGTGTTGACCCTGTGCCTGACATACAAGGCCATGTCAACCCATATGTCATGTGTATGCTTCACCTACTGTATCTGCATCCCTCAGCACCACTAGGGCAGGTGACATTTACCTTGTCACGGTCATTAATGGGATGTGTTTGAGTGACACATATATCACCCAGACACTCATTATGCTGTGGATCTACATCACAGTACATGTGAGACAGAGATCCTTCCTAGCCTTGTTCGGGTATGTTGTCCATTGGATGGAGAATTGCAGGTATAGGCCATGGATTACATCATTATCAGTGCTTGACGGAGGTACAGCAATATCATGGGTATTTTATCTGAAGCACAGAAGGTTGGCAATGTCATCCTAACTATGGTGTAGTATTATGGCTGAACCTGGGACGATGGCCTACCCTGTACCTATGGACGTATGAACCTATATTCATAGTTTGTCACATTTACAATTGTCTATCCACTATACTCTTTCTCCAGTGTATATTTCTGTGGCACATGATTGTCCTCTGTATTACATGCAGGTATGCTGTGTACAGTGCACATACGTCACTGTTGATGACAGTGTATCTGTGTCCCTAACACTGTGATACTGAGGACTACCACACATCCTTCACAACATTACATGCATATGTCCATTCTATTCTTCTTTGGCCTATGGGGGGTGTTAAGGCAAACATTACTCAAGTCCCTGTTTGTGCATGCTTCATGTTGGTGTTTGACCAGGCTCCGTTGCAGTCATGTGTTAGACAGTAGTGTGTCTGTGTGTTTGCCATGTGTTTTTATTGCCGGTACATCTGTGGGAGGTGTAGTTGGCACATGTTCCTCTTTGCAGGGACACCCATCCTGGGGTTTGTGTCATGCATCTGCACTTGGCACGTGCCATATGTCCTGTACTATTCCCACAGTTGTGTATGCCTTCATGCACTACTACTGCGTGTTACTGGCTGTTTGTATGTGGTACACATGGACATTGTGATGGTTGGCTTGACCTATTCCCATGCTAGAACGTACACATCTGTCAATTAAGTTATTTAAATCAAACTGTAACACTCATTCGTATTTTCACAATGACATTCAATAACACAGGAAGCTGAGATTAATAACAATTTAATACTGTGCAGCAGGAGGCAAAGAAGTATGCAGTAAAAGTTTAGACATTTGTTTAACTCTATACATGTTACATCTGTATGAGCATTCTGTATACTATCATCTTTTGCACATTAATGATGTGGTCAGTCACAAGGCATTTACATCGCTAGAGTCCAGAACGTTGTATTCCTACAACAGTGCTCAGGTAATGCTTATTAAATGTTTTCCCATGAGGATAGCACAACCTTGCGAGCCACATATTCAATTAGACTGTACTTCAGTAAATTCTGCTCTGTCACGGTTCCAACACTGTTCATATCCAGTCCTCACTCCATTTCCTACTAGGTTCCTTTGTCTCTCTGCTGAGCAGCTGTACTCTGTGTTACAGCTCACAAGCCTATCCTCCTCAGTGGAAGGATGACAGATATACCTGTACATACATGTATTATTCTCTAACCGAGCAGATGACTAATGCTCAATGACATACACCTGCTGCACTGGTTACTGCTAGGGTCATGGTTCAATCACACTGCAGCTACACTACAGGCAATTACATGCATGATAAGCTGTACTGCCATATTGTAAGGTAGAATAATATGCATTATACACTATTTGCTTCTAAAGTTGCACGTCATATATATGTTTAAATATGTATTTTGCTAACATTCTCCCTCCTTTGATTGCTTCTACTCTATCCAGAAACATATACAACATTATTTCATTCCCTAGCCTCTTCCTCTGTGGAACGTTTAACTAAGCAAGTGATTTGTTGTACATTTCATGAAGGATTGCATTTTCTATTGACAAATACCACTACAGGTCTTGATACATAGTCTCGGTACAGATATGTCGCCAGAGTCCTGACTAATACTTACATGCAAAGTATCCCAATAGACACATGCTCCCAATATGAGCAGAACAACACAAATGGCAATCATGATATTCAGTATGACTGACCCCATCCACCCAATGGTTTGTGGAAATGGTTCGTCAGTGGGTTTGGGCCTGGTTCCGCCATGGATGACACCTGCTGTATTACCTCTAGGTGGGCATTGAGTTTGGTCTCTTCATGTGGTAGTTGGACACAGCGATCTTCTTCAATAAGCGCGCACGTACCAATTCTCAGCGCCACGGTGCAGTCGTGCACTATTACATTTTGTGACACAACAGTTCTCATTGCATCCAGTTCATCAGTCACAAGTTCAAGAGCGGAAAGTCACATTCATCCTTCCTCCAACAGGTTTTGATAACTTCCTCTGTTCCCTGATTGATTTCACTACTCCACAAGCTGGGAGTGTTCCAGCCCAGGTTGTGACGCTGTCACTCAAGTCCATATGAATCGATATTCCTTTATCTCTTGCAGAAGACTGGAATGTCAGAACAGCTCCCATTTCACCCACTGGATTAGTAGGTTTCTCGACTGTGTTCCCAGTTCTTCAAGCTATATGTGTTACAGTTCGTTTCGCACCCAGAGGCAATTGTGCAGTATGTCATGTGACTGGAGCCAGATAATCCAAATAACAACTGCCGGACCAATTCCCAGGTAACCATTGATATGCTTATTTCCCACAAACAACATAACAATATTCTACTTTACTACTGATGCGGGTTACCTCTGCATGTAACATTTTCCTGTCTCTAACAGAGGACTGTTTATACAATTCAGGATGTTTCTGCACATCCTTCCACATTGTTCTCACGATGTTTCAATACAAATAATGAATGGTGCTACAAGTAGTACTGTGATCTTTGGCTGTTATATGACATTCGTAAGACACAGTTATGTTACAAATACTCCCACCAACTGAAACTGTATCATGTTTATGATAACATACAATTCCTTTTTGTGTAACAGGTAAGTACATTGCCACGTTGTCCTGTGATCTCACAGAACCTGTATCAAAGTGTAAATATTCACAAGTCTCAATCTATCCCCATGGGGACAACATGCATCGGAGGTCCTCCATATGATGTAGGTATGGCAGTACAAACACAGCAATTTAAAGGGTTCATAGTCTGTAGATGCACATGCGTCATGCCTAGGTATCTGTTGAAGTGTGGAAGACACTCTGTGGCCAGTTCATCACGTATCAGTATTTGTATCCATGTAGTTATATGCAGGTAAGGTCCCAGCAAATGTAAAGTAAACACAAACATGGTTAATAGGTGTATAATCATTAGGACAGCAAACAAAATGTCTTTGGGGTTGCTTTGTATTGTTATACAGTCTTGCCGGGTGATTCAGGCTCTTTGGTATATCAGCTACAAGATGTCAATCAGACTTGATATCCTTTACGGTTTGAAACATGTGAGGTGGACCCAGGGCGACCTCTCTGCAAACTTTACTGCAGTGGGCGTTGCCAACAGTACCGGTACAGAACTTCACAATGTCCACTTGGCAATAATGTTCTTTGGATAACAGTGACATACATACAGGATACTGGTGTCAGCTATGCGTCCGTCTTCGTTTGCTCTTTATCTGTAAAAGACTTTCACTGAAGAACAGTGTTATTGGTTAACAATCCTCTCATGTCACCTGCTAATGAGCCATCGACCTCCGGCTCTGCAGGCATGACAGCTTTCCACTCTGGCACATGATATGCCATTCCACATACTACTTCGAAGTGGGTGCAGCACTTTACATTTGGAACTGTTGCCATGCTCAGCAATGCTAGAGGTAGACAGCACATGTAACTCGTCTGGATGTCACCCACCAACCTCCTCTACTTATTTCTCGGGATCCCATTTTATGGTGCCAGCAGTCATGCTGACTGTGGGTTGTACATGCAATTTACATTCATGGAAATACAGAATAATCCCCAGGTTGCGTGATTGTATGGTTCACTACATGTGTTCTATTGTCACTGTAGCTTCTTTACAGCATGCCAGATCTAGGGATACTTTATTTTACTGGCACCTTTGCCACTCCTGCTGCATCCGGATTCATGGTTGGGAATGCTTCTAGCCATTTTGATTATATATATGTGTAATCGCTAAACAGTATTTGTTCCCTTCACATTTATGCAGATGTATGAACTCCATACAAATAGTACGGAACGGTTATGGTGGTGTAGCTAAACTCACTCCCTTCGGTTTAAATGCTCCCTGTGCATGATATCTACTGCAAATGTGACACGCTGCTCATGATGTTTGTATGTGGTTCATAATTCCGTATGTTAGGGGTATTCTGTTAACCAAATGTACCATCCCCCCTGTTGAGACATGTCTCTACCCATGGCTCCACAAAGCCGCATATCTGAATACATTAGACGTTGATATTGGCTTTCTCACTGTGGATATGTGCAGTCCGTGTTCAAGGATTGCTCCTCGTCATAACCACGTCAGCTTTTCTGCTTTCGTAGTTGCTGTTTGCATTGTTTGTACAGTTTCTACATCTAAACTGTCTGAGGTTTGTCATTCCTCATTCACACAAACACTTTCCGACTGTGAGGCTGCTTGTTTTGCAGATGCATGAGCTCATGCCTTACCTTTCCTACTGTTATCCTGTTGCTTTCTATGACCTGCACATTTACAATTACCTACTTTAGTGGGTAACTGAATGGAGTCTAATGCATTCAGGATCGATTGCGCATGATTAATCGGTTTACGGTGGATGTTATCATTCCCTATTCTTCCACTGCTGCTCATAAACATGCACTGTACAGACAACATACTGACTATCGGGACATATGTCCACACATCAGTTTTCCACTACAGTACAAGCACGTGTTAAAGCTATCTATTCTGCTGCTTGAGCAGACACGTTATGCTGCAGGGTTTGTCCGTCTACAATCTCATTATCAATAACTACTGCATAACCTACTTGATTAGTTCCTGTAGGACTCTGTCTACTTGATCCGTACACATTAACTGTCACCTCTGCATCATCTAAGGGTATATCAGTGATATCATGTCTGTGTGTAGTTATTTAATCCATTTCGTATAGGCAACTGTGTGGTGTGCCATACACAGGTGTCGGGCGTGGCGTTGATAGGTTTCATGTTGTACAACGTTCAATCACCATATGAGGTTGACTCAGTGGTATGGTCAAACAAGACAAATGTCTAGCACGGGTCAGGAATGCTATCTTCTCTTGCAGCAGACTGATCGCAACTGCATGAGACATTCTCACAGTGAGAGGGTGGTGTAGTAACATTACGGCCGGGGCCTGTACTGCCATGGGTGCTACAACTACTGCCTGTACACAATGTGGCACTGACCATGCCACAGTGTCCAACTGCAATGAGTAGTCAGCTATGTAGCGTTGCTTACTTCCCTGCTGTTGCATCAAGACTGACGTCATATATCTCCGCTTACAATCTACGGTCTGACAACATGTGTTATGCTTATTCAGGAGACCTACTACAGCTGTTGAAGCTATCAATCGTTCTAGTCTGCAGAACGCTGTTTCTGCTACTGTAATCCAGTGTAGTATCTGTTGTGCTGCCATAGGTGTATTAAAGATTAAGGCAAACAATACAGCGGATTCCAAAGCATTGTTTGGTATCCAGCTTTGACAAATGTTAGTCGGCCCAGACAGGACTTCATTCCCTTCTTGTTAGTTGGCTTGGGTGCTTATGATATTGCTACCTTCCTATCGTCATGTGATGTTCTACCCTACTTGGATACCACATATGCCAGGTAATTGACCTGTATTCTCTGTAGTTGCAATTTATGCTTGCTTACTTTATGTCTCTGTTCTGCTGAATATCTCAATAATGCTATTGTATCTTCCATACATTGCTGCTGGGTAGGGGCCGCAAGCAGAATATCATCCACATAAAGTAGAACTTGACTGGGCCCAGGTGGAGTTAACACCGGAATGTAGCTAGCCATCTCCTGTGGGAATATCGTTGTACTTTCACAGTATCCCCGCGATAGCCGGGTATGGCTGTATCTGTCACCCTGACTGTACATGCAAAGCAATACGGACTATGTGGATGTATAGGTATTGCAAAGGAAGCATAGCTTATATGTACCACGGTAAGATACTTCTGTGGCATGTTCATAGCATTGAATATAGTGTGTGGGTCTGGCACCATCGCTACCCTAGGTATTCTTACATGATTTACAGCTTGTACATACTGTACCATCCGCCATTCCCCTTTGGTTTCCGATCAGAAGATACAGGGTATTGCATGGTGAATAGCGATTACTTTGTGGATGGGAATTCCCTCTATGACTTTACAGATATCTTCTGGTGTCCACGGTCTATACGCTCCGGGGGTTGGGTCCTGGCCTTCCTGTCCTGCATGAGGGTTCGGTACTTCAATTAATTGACAGATATCCTCACTCTGTTTTACTGACTGTCTTCTTACTCGGGTGTCCCTAGGTATGTTACGTGTTAGGGATGTGGTTTCAATAGCTTCTGTTACATTTGTTAGTTGTGCTACCTCTGTTGCCACAGGATAGCGATGTGGGGACTAGCCTGCCCTCCCGCTTCATATCCTGGATGTGGTATCGGAGGTGGTAGGGGTTGTGGGGGCTATCGGTACTACTGTATTATGATCTTCTCTGTATGCATTATGATGCTTAGCCATTTGTGGTGTTCTGTTCCCTTCGGTTCACTACCTCAATCCACCTATGTGCATGACGGATACCCAATTGTCGCTGTGTTGTCGCCTGCACATCTTAGGACTGCCACCTTTTCAGTTGCACAATGTGGGACATTAGTGTTCGGAACGTGTAATTTTCCAGGAAAAAGCATACCCACGGCCAGTACATAGGTCAGGATTTCACTTTTTGCCAGGAGAGCGACCAATTGTTGGAGCATTTCAGTTGCTTATTCTGTTTATTATGATGGTTTGTTGTTCCAGATACAAAATTACTGTTTTATGCTACCATTTTGAAAGATATCTGGGAAATGTTTTTCCTGAGATATCAGGACATTTGCCATTTGTTCGGTTTGTTTGCAGGACACAACTGGCCAAAGAGGGACTGTCCCTCTCAGGGTGGGACAGGTGTTTACCCTAGGACATGTGCATCACATTTTCAGGGATTACAATGTTTCAGTAACGATATTTTGTGTAATATACCATCCATGTCATATTTATTACCCCATTTTGCTGCATAACTCACATTATGTGCTCTCTGCGATTGCATATACTTCACGTCACCCATCAAATGCGGATCACATGATCTGTTTCTTCAATAATCTCCCATATCCTCTGCACGACTGCTACGTACCCTTCTCTCATACCACGTGGTGTCTCCTTCCCTGT
The DNA here is from genome assembly GCF_019279795.1 of Protopterus annectens. Lineage (NCBI taxonomy): Eukaryota > Metazoa > Chordata > Ceratodontiformes > Protopteridae > Protopterus > Protopterus annectens. Next base: position 1,488,960,661 of record NC_056725.1, on the reverse strand, counting down.
ATCCACTGTAGTGTCTACAATCACTATTTACTCTGCTGTGTGTTCCCCTGACCTATGTTCAGATTTAACAGTATTTGGATAGGTCTTCGACCCGCTATCACAACTGTTAACAGAAACACAATGTAGTCTGGTCCCTGATCTACAATAGAGACAAAGAGGCAAACACTCCTTACCTGGGCCTCCTGTTTAAGGCTGCACGCTTTCTTCTTGGGATCCAGTTTTCCGCTTTTCAGCCACAGATCAGACAGTAAACAGCCTCTTTACACACAACAATTCAGTTGGAGGTCTTTTCATTCAAGAAGAACCATTTAGGCAAATTCTCCTGCGTAGATGTCTAACCAGCCATGCACTCTGACCTGTAGCTTACCAAGGGAATTCCGGATTACAAGGATCACAATGTGAAATAAGTTGTTAAAACCAGACTGTAGTTATCAGTAGGCTTTTCTAAGTGACAGCCAATAACACAGGAGGCTCGGGTTCGGAAGGTTTAGTAGTGTACACAGGCAGGCTAAATAATATACAGTCCAAGTATGAGAGTGTTGTCTGACTCTATACAGTAAGCAGTTTCTTTATATAGTGTTTACAATCAGCTTTTGCCCACCTTACTGGCGTGGTCGGTCACAGGGCATTTCCATCACTATGGTCCACAATAGTCTATACATACGTGGGTGCTGGGGTCGTGCTTTTAAAATGTTTTCACATGAGAATAACACAGCCTTGCAAGGCACCTTGTAAATTACAGTGTCCTTCTGTGATTGTAGCTGTTTCAAGGACCCTAGACTGTTCCGATACAGTGGACAGTTAATTTCTTAATACATTGCTTTGTCTCTCTGGTAAGGAGTTGTACTGTTATCTTCGATAGAGCTCACAAGGCCATCCTCCTCAGGGGAAGGAGTGATGTTATGCATGTACATACATTTATTGTTTTGTAACCCAGCAAATAATTAATGCTGACAGACATAAGCCTGCTGTACTGCTTACTGCCAGGTTCAGAATTCCATCACACTACAGCTTAGCTTCACCAATTACATGCAGGCTTAGTTCTACTGCCATATTGTACGGTACAATTCGATGCATTATATAGTATTTCGAGTGTAAACTGGCACTTCATATGTGTTTCTATATATATTTTTCGAACAACAGCCATCCGGCCATATGCATGTTGTTCCGTCCTTTACCTTGACCGTGTGTATTTGTCCGTCCGGCAATGCTACTCTCCACATGTGGTGTCCCACCTTCCCCTTCTTTGCCTGTGGCACCCTGTTAGGACGTCCTGTTTGGTAGGCACGTGTTCCGCTATATGTGATCGACTTCACTGCATAGATGATCATCGATGCGGTGGTCCAACAACCCGACTTGTCCACATGTGTACAGTTATGTGCACCGTGTCGTATGCAAACCTATATGGTTTGGACGGGTACATACTACATGCAGGATGTACACATTCTGCAGACACATTCACATGCAGCCATTTACATATCTGTACCTGCGGTGGGTTGCTGACATGTGGGTGCGTATTTGCCAGCGTGGCATTGCCTAACACAAACATCTTACCACATTTCAGGTATGCACATTGTGTGTGGGTGTATAGCTGCACACGGATGCTAGCAGGTTAGGGTGCAGAGGTGTACATGGGTGGGACTGACATGTACAATGAGGCTATTGTGTAGTACATCCGAATGCATGGGTTCTGCTTCTGGATATTACACTTCAACATACGCCATCCAGTGTATGCGACAGAGACGTTGCTGGGTGTGGGATATGTTGCTATGCACATGTTTGCCTGTGTTTGAGGTATCTTGCTTCCTTACTGTTGTTATGTCAACACAGCTACCCGGCTATGTACTCTCACTACTGCTTGTGACCATTATGGTTGGCACCTTTTCCAATGCCCATAGTGGGGCATGTTATGTGGACACTTTGGAATTTGCAGGTCTACACATACCCACGGCTAGTGCAGTTGACAGAACTTCACTTGTTTGCCATACTATAAGCTTATTCTGTAAGCATTTGGGTTCCTTATTCATTTTCTTATGCCATGTCTGTGTTTCATATAGTAATGTCTATGTTTTATGCTACTATTACATGTATATTGCGGGAATTTTCTGGGCAGGGGATCGGAGGTCATTTTCCATTTTTCCGATTGTTGCAGGGACACAACTGTCCAATCAGGGACTGTCCATGGCACATTGGGACAGCAGGTAACCCTGGTGACCATGCCCATGTCGCTACTGGGGTTGCCACCTTTTCCAGTTTCCAATCTGGGATATTTCCGGGACTCACATCTGACTTTACAGGCCGACACATACACACGGTCACTATATAGCATAGAACTTCACTTGTTTGCCTAAATGAAAGCTTATTGTTGTGTCAATTTGCTTGCTTATTCTGTTTCTTGTGTCATTTAGGTATTTCTGTTACGGAAATGACCAATTCATGCTACCATTACATTAAATACGGGATATCATTGTGGCCTACAATCTTAGCACATCTGCCATTATTAATACGTTTTTTCGGGACACAACTGCCCATAGAGACTGCCCCAACCAAAGTGGGACAGGTGGTGACCTTAGTCGCTGCTCCTGTGTCGGTGCGGCGCGCTGACATGCTGCTGTACACCTTCTCTGAGTGTAAGCACTGACGGTGCATTGCGGGACACACGTGGTCTTATGCGTATCCTTTGCTCCTTGGACGGGTACACTTAAGCCTTCGTGGCTTGGATTTGCTTCTCCGTTGATTTGGGACGGGTACTATGTTGCATACTCTACGTGCGTTTCATTCTGCACGGGACCTGGCTGCTGCCATTACTATTATGGGCGGACCGTGGCTGTCAGCACATTAGGTTGCTCACCTCATGCCGGCTTAGACACGCCTCCAGACGCATCCTACCTGGGCTCGCTCACGTACACTACGCACATGTCTGTGGTTCCGGTGCACTCTCATTAATATGCATATGGCGCTACTGCGCCAGCTATTCAATGCACCGCCGGCGCAAGCCTTACGCCGGCCTTGCGCCGAGCTTCATGAATCCCGGGGCACATATATGACATTGCAATAATCTAAGTATAAATATGCTGCATCATGAAACAAAGTTGGAATGTCACAGACAGGAATAACCTTAATTTCTTCTATTGCACGTGTTAGTTATTTATATTTATTAGTTTGTTTGATAACTGGATCAGTGGACTGTTCCCTGGGCAATTTTCAGTTATAACCTAGGCACAATGTGCATTAAAATTACACAATTGATTGTACATTGTAAGGCAATTGAAAGAAATTCCACAGTCAAGCAGTACAAAGTAAATGTATATAGAAGATATTTTTTTAGAAAATAACAAGCAAGTAATTGTCCCAAGGTGCAACTGATAGTATATAGTGAAAGATGTCCAAGATAGGGCTCCTCTAATCCTAGAGGAAGAAGTACAACATAGTGAAAATAATTTGGAATGTAGTTGAGGAGGCTGTTGTGTATGTAATATACTTTATACTCAAATTTGCTGTAATATTAGTGTGAAAGCAATAAAAAAGGATACCACTAAACCCTTAAAAACTGTATTGCAACACTGCACACTGTAATAGTCTAGTATTAACAAATGATAAACAATTAAATAAATGAATAAAATCCTGACATCAGGGAAGGAAGGAAGTTTTTTTTTTTTTTTTGAATGACTAGCACCTGTTTGGGAAACAGATGACTTTTAGATATAAATTAGAATTTACATCCTGTCAGACAGGAAGAGCTGAGGCTGGGGTGCAATGCTTCATTTATGCACTGAGATAAAAGGTGGCTATGAAGATGCAGTGATATAGAAAGGGCAACTGGCAGATGAGTAAGTAGGTTGAATTAGTACCGGAGAGAAGCAAAGTGAGTTAGATATTTCTCTTTCTCTGTCTCTCTCTCTCTCTCCATACATCCCTCCCTCACTTTAATAACAGTTTTAGAATCAGAAGAGTTGAAGGAAATACATATATGATCACTTGATTCAAAATGACAGAAAAGATATTTGCTACCCACACTTTGATCTACATAACAGCAATTATGACAAAGATCTAATAACCCACTTTCCATTGATCGGAGGTAGAAATTTCCTTACTTCAGGTATCTTCCCGTCTGTTTTCTTGACTTTGAATGTAACAACTCTAAGTGGACAAGTCCATTTAAAAATTCTGCTTTTAGAATAAGAATTCTCTGCTCAATGGCTAAGAGTGGGCATACCTTGCTTGCTGATGTACCACATTACTGTGAAATTTTTGGTCACTATCTAAGTAACTCCTGGCCTGAATAATCTTTTAAATACTGTCACTATTTGGTACACTTCCACCATTTCCCATGCTCACAGGTTCATACTTCAACTATTAAGCCTAAGACCTAATGACCTTCAAGACATTTGACTGCCATAGCTCAATGTTGATATTTTACCAACTTCCTATTTCTATGCATGATCTGCATTTCTTCAGAAAAGAACATGACTTGATTTTCACAGCTTCTCACATTTCACATTTTTGTTGCATCATTACTGAAAAAAAACAATTGCAGGATTTCCTCAGTGATGTATTATACATTTAGACAAAGTCTTAAGGTAGCCATTAAAAATAACTGCACTCCAAGAGGCACAGTTATTACGTTATATTTATATATACCATTCACATTAACTCATAACCCTGCCTTTTTCTATGCTGTACACCCCAGCTTGGACTGTTTTCTATGAAAAACATGGGAATAAACTATCTTCTTCTACAACCTGAACCATCAAGAGAAAACTTGCTTCCATGACTGAGTTACACATTTATGGACTGCGGTTGAGTATCCAAAACAATAGGATTTCTGCAAAGGTATCTAGTGTAACATCCAGACATTTCATTCCCACCCAAGAAACAAGAATGCAATGCCATATCCGACTAATACTTCCCAGAAAAGACTAGAATATGCCTTTGCACAAAGTAGAATTTCAACCCAATTCCACTGAGGCATCTTCAGCACTGATCTACATATTGTGGAAATAGCCTAACAAGGCTGTGCAACATCTAGAATGATCCATGGAGCATAATCGGTCAATATATAGCCAAATATGGTGGGGACAGCAAATTAACCTAATTCCCACTGAACTTAAATTTGTATATTTTTTTAATCCTAATATAGAATTATTCAGTGCAGCTATAAACAGTATCCTCAAAGATTATACTTTATAGCTTAAATACCATATTTTAATTTGAAATCATACTTATAAGATTTAAAGATAGATATCTAGATTTTCATAATGCATATTCAATGGCCTTCAACAAATTCTAGCCACCATTCCCCAGTGGTCACTTTGGTACTATTATACCACAGCCATTTATCACTGGCAGGTTAAGCCATCCTCCATCACTTGACAGGGCATCATCTTCCCTTTTTGACGTAAGTAAGAATCCATGATCAGGTCTTTAGCAGCTATTCCACCATTCCTGCAGTCCCAACTATGCTGATCATATTCTCAATATAAGGAGTCAAGAAATTTCTAGGAACACCTACTAGCATTTTAAATATGTATATACACCTGTCACAGCGACTCTGTAATCTTCCTAGATGGGCACAATATCCATTTCAAAAGATCCCAATGTCTTGTTTATTGACCAGACATTGTATATCATGGCAGAAGCCATAAATAGCACAAGTCTAAGGGCCAAATTCCAAGAGTCTTGCTCTCATTATAGGCCTGGCCCCGATTCAGGAGGATTTGATTTCTGGGTAAGTAACTTGCTTTGGAGTAAGGCCATTGTATAAAGTAGGCTTACACCAGGGGAAGCAGATAACAAAAGTCTTGCTGCCATTGTAGGCCTGGCCCCGATTCAGGAGGACTTGATTTCTGTGTAAGTAACTTACTTTGGAGTAAGGCCGTTGTATAAAGTAGGCTTACACCAGGGGAAGCAGATAACAAAAGTCTTGCATTTGGTGTAAGTTACTTATTTCATTGTATTCACTGCAGTACGTTAGTTACACCAAGAGCAAGTATTTTGCTTCAATGACTTTTTCAAAGAAATTAATGAGGTTAAAAGGTTAGGACCTTCCTTTGATAAAGCCAAATTCATGAGCATCCAGGGTTAACAGAGTTTCTAAGGCCAGATTAGAAAAGTCTGAGGTAATGCACTTAGTAGCTTTACATATGAGGCTAGTGAGACTAATGTGTCTATAGTTACCAGGGTCAGTAGTTGGATCACCCTTGTGTAATAACATTATACTGGCTATTGTACAGGCTTTAGGAATGTAATGTGTAGAGAGGCTTAGATGAAAGAGGTTAAGCAAGGATTCAGAAAGACCATATTTGGCTCTGATAATCGGGCAACCTGTTCTGTTATCATGGCCCATTGATGAAGTATTCTTAGTTACTGAGTGATTTGAGAGAACTTGTTCCATAGTAATTAAAGGAGGTTGCTGGGACTGTGTAACTTGTGGAATAGCTATAACTATAGGTGGAGTAAAATTTGCACTAAATTAAGATATCACCCATTTCCTTTGAGTCATAGACTGTAGTATTGTTGTGTACTAGCTCCAAACACTGCTGGTGTTGGTTCTTAACTTCTTGACACAGTTAAAGAAAGATATGTAGTTATTCTTGGGTTAAGTGGCTAGTTTAAGTCCATACTCAGCTTCATGCATCCTAATGAGTCCCTTAAGAGCTTTGATAGTTTGCTTAATTGTGATCTTAACAATTTCTTTCTCTTATTATATACTTTATATGTATGGGTATTCCACCACAGCAGTTTGTTTTAAACTTCTCATATTTATTGTGGATAGGGACTGTCTTATCATTACAACTATTTAAGTGTGATTAGATGTCAGAGGCAGAGCTATTTATCTTCTTACTTCCTAAGTTATTCTGCTTGCACTGATAGTTTTAATTAATTATTGGAAATAGTGTATGATAAATCCTGGTCTGTTTTTCTGCTGTGTATTTCTTTTACCACATGTATCTTTCTAAGGATTTTTGATTATCTCTTCCCTTTGCTATATCCTTCTGACAGTGATAATTGTTATCATGAATGTTTTATAGTTTTTCTGTATTTAGTACTTCTGTGGTGGCATTCTACTTGTTCATTTCCTTTCCTTTGTTACTCTATAGATTTTTAGCATCACTTAATATGTTATTAATGTAGCAGAGTAGTAATATATGCTATTTATTTCTGTTATATCACTCATTCTTTTCTTGATAGTCTTGATTACTGTGTTTATCTGTTTTATTATTCTTCTAATATTTTGTCTCTTGTTTACTGTATGTAATCTATTTCTTTCATCTACCTTAATATGTATATTCATCTCTACATCTCTAAGTCAAGCAGGTCTTCCCTTAGATAATTTTCTTCTTGACTAAGAGCATCTTCTTTGCTCTCTATTTCCAGTGAACCTTCCAATGAAGGTTCCAGAAAATTGTTCTGTGACACATCATTTTAACACATTTTTTAACACATTTCAGATGCATCCAACTCCATCTAATGCTCCTCTATATGGGAACCCATTGCCCATCATGCTTCAACATTACTTGTTTCAGAGTTGCCACTGTCTCTGTCGCCTTCCCTTACAGTGTAACTTGAATTGGCCTTTCATATGGGTCTCCCACAGAAGGCTCCAAAGCACCAGAATGTGACAATTCTTCTTCAGATGCCTCCCACTTCTCTTGCTGCTCCTTAATCTGGGGAGCCATTCTTCCATCATGCTGTGAAACTACCTTTGTTCGAGTCTCCAGACTAAACTCTGCACTTCACAGAAAGTTCATTACTTCAGTTTCTGTCGTTTAACAGAACAGCCTTACTAATCCTGTTTTCTACATCCAACTTTGTGATCTTATTTTTTGTATTGTGAAATGATTCATGTCTGATGCATTTACCTGCATTTTTTCAAATATCTTTGGATCTGCTTGTTTTTTTTTTTTTTTTTTTTTGTATTGATTAGTTTGGCTTTCTCCATTGCATAAATATTGCACCATACCAAATCTCTTTTTCTTTCCCATGTCCAGGTTTCTTTTTAATACCTTTCAAAAATTTCTGGGTTTTGTTCTCCATAAATATTGCACCATACCAGATCTGTTTTCCTTTCCCATGTCCACATTTCTTTTTTATACTATTCAAAAATCTCTGGGTTTTGTACTTTATATTTTTGCACTTCCTCTGTCATTTCTTTTTCCAGGCAGCCCAAAGTTTATTCATCCATGCATTGTTTTTTGTGGACTGTTGTATTAATGAATACCAATTTTTATTTGTAGCTTTTGACCATTTTTCATTTGCAAGTATTTTTCTTTCCATTAATTTCTTTCTTAATCTTTGTGCATATCATTTGTCTGGAAATTCTGGCCTTCTTGTATAATAGTAATGATATATAATTTCTTCCTTATCCCCAACAGTCCAGTTTGTCATCTTTATGCCTCTTTTTGGCTGTCAGTTTTTGTGTTTTTGGTGCACTACTTTCTTCTCCCACAAGAGGACTGTCTTCCTCCAGAGCCTAGCCTAACTTTATGGTAGGAATGTTTCCATGGAAAAAGGATTCTACAGTGCCTTTTTTCCCCGGTCTTGCCATTAGTGCATACACCAAAAGTGGGCAGTATTTTATCCTGGGACCTAGTGTGCACCCAGTCTTCTTTCTTTATTTTTTAACCTACATTTCTCCATGATATATAAAGTACATGAGTACTATCAAAAGGTCAGACTACAGATTAAAGAGCACCATTGTCAACATACACATTACCATTTTTGTGCACACACTGTTGTGTATTTTTGTCTGCTAGGAGTGCTGAATTTTTCTGGCCAAGGTTTCTATACGTAAAGAAAGCAACAGAGGAGATAATGGGTATTTCTGTCTCAAGTCTTTGTTTCAGAAAATTTAGCACCTCAAATATCATAGTTTGCATGAAAACAGTCTGAACAGCCTCTGTGAGATGATCTGGAAAGCCAAACCTATCACCTTGAAAAAATGTGACCATTCCAACCTACTGAAGGCTTCCTCAGTATCTATACTTAAAGACTCTAGGAAAAACATTCAGCACATTGAATACTTCACTACACTCACCCACCATGTATTACATCTAGGTTATATCTCTCTAGGGCATAGTCCTACCCTGGTCTCACTTTATATACTGTCAATCCAACTGAGAAATACAGTTGGCTTAAATCTCTTTATAGAGTTTACAATCTATATTTAAAAGTATAGTTGGAAGACAATATTACAGTTTTGTGTATCTTCTTTGGGTCTCTGTAACACTGCTATCATTATGTATATCCTAACTGAACTCTGACTTAGGAATGGGGTCCATTTTCATCATAGTAGTAATGGCTCAAAGCACTTGGAGAAATTAAACCAGTAGATGCAAGCTTCTGAAATGTGACTCACTGAGTTAATAGCTTTGCTCTTTAGGAGTGCCTTTATAGAATATATATAGAAGATGTTTCAAAGTTTCAGCACTTCCATAGTTTAAGATGTGACTTGTTTGTGCCTGCAAAACTCACAGAAATCCTTTATATTCAAAGCTGGCCTGAGCCCATGTCAGAAGCAGTAAAGACAAGCCTTTCATAATAGCCTTGTGTTCTGTCCTTTTAACTTCCCCATAGTTTACACACTTAGTTCAATATTTAAGCAGCATCTGAAACATGGCATTGTATTTGGAGCTTTAGGGAAACCTGCAAGTGGACCTCCTAAAATATCTCAGATTTCTGTTTCAACTACTCTTGAAATCCTGAAAGTTTTCTATAAAATCAATAAAGCCATCAGATATTTGCAAGGGGTCCTTGTAAGGTCAGCTGCAGCAAACAGGAAAGGCACCCATTATTTGAGTAATGTGTAAATTATACCTTTAATGGGACAGACTAATGGACTAAAGAATGAGTCATATATAGCTTATTAATATGTGTCAGTGGGTTATGCGGCAATGACAAATATATACACACAACTCCAGCAGACCTTACCCTACACCCCTGATCCACTGTCCCTTAAACCTACAAAATTCCTTAACAGATTTACCAAGGTAAGTGACTTCATGACCTCTGATACAATAACATTTCTAGAAGCTGAGATATAGGTTCATATATTATATGAAAGCACTGCCCTTGTCGGCCATTTTAAACCTAGCCAATTTCCTTTTTAGTGCTTGAATTAACCTGTCTGTCTCTGTCCATTAGAAGTAAAGGGGTAGTTCTGGGGCATATTTTCTGTTTCCCATCCATAGATCTAAGTTCAACTTGAATATGGACAGGGGTGAGCCTTGTTTTACATACATGGGGAGTCTGTTCCAGAGCAGTGGTATCCACTGCAAGATGTACCTTTCCCTCCAAATCATTCTTTTGATGGTACAAAACAATTTTAGCTCCGTACACCAAGTATTTCTGATGCCATTTGACTTGATGATGTGCAGTAAATCCAACTGTCTTGGGTTAGATGATGACATTTATGCCAGATGCAGGTCACCTCTTCACAGTCTGTAGGATAGTGAGTATAGTGACAGGGCTTTGAGTTGGTCCATGTAGGACGTATTGTTTAGGCCTTGTATCCTTTTAGTAAGGTATCGTTGTGGGAGAATTACATGCCAAAGGGGCATTATACTTAATGACTGGCCTAATGAGGACTGAATAAATAAGGTTAATGACATTCCTAGATCTAGACAGAATCCCCTTTGTTTATAAGATGTGAAATATAGAAGGACTTTCTTATGACAATAGAAATACGTTGGTCGAAGTGTATGTCGCTCTCCACATAAGTTCTCAAATCTTGAACAACTGGGTCAACTTTTAGGGGGGGTATTTTCAATGTGGTAGTTACCCACAGAGGATACAATACTGCATTTTTGGCAAATACTTTCAGTCCATGATTTTGGCACTAGTTATTTATTTGGGACAAACCATTCTGCTGGATGGCTAAGTCATTTAGGGATTCAATGACTGCTCTTAGCTTGCAGTCATCTGCAAGCTTAGTCAGCTAAAGCCTTTTGTTATTGTTTTTTACTTCAGAGAAGTAGATTCCAAACAGGACAGGTCTTGGCACTGAACCCTGGGGGACTCCACCGGTGACTGGTCTTTTTGTGGAGGTAACTTCCCTTATTTTTATTTCCGAAATCCCACCTGTGAGACCACTGGCAATTCAGTGGGTGACAGAGTTCTTAGTTTCTACTATGCCTGAGAGGGGGATTGTGCCAAAAGCTTTGGCCAGGTCAAGGTATGCGGTGTGTACCATTTTACCTTCACCCATTGCTTTGGTGACCTTTTCAAAAAATCCACCAGGTTGAGTAAGCATGACCTCCATTGATGGAGCCAAACTGAATCAGGTCCATTGTCTGCAGGTTCACTATGTCCTTATTGATTAATTCCATGATAAGTCTTTCCATGGCTTTGCATATGAGGCAAATATAATTAAATTCCTCCATGAGAATTAGATCTCATCTCATAAAATCCACTATATGATAAACAGCTGCTTCACTCCCCACCAGGAAATACTACATACAAGTAACAAGATATAATCCGCACCTCTGAACTTTATCATCTATGATGCACCTCAATCAGAATCCTTCTTATTCACTAAATATGCTCTTTAGCAAAAACTTCAACAAAGATGAACAAAATAAAATAGCATTACCTCTCTTTTTATTAGCCTTCTTATAAGACAATGCAGCATACAGATAATACTTCAATTTCTCCATTTTTTTAATTCTACAACACTCCAGTCTTTGCTACTTTGCTTCCTTTACTACACTAAAACAATTTCAAGCTTATCATAGCATTACCAGCCCAGTAATGTTCCATGACAGGTATGAAAACTTATAAAACCTCACACTTCTTGTATCATGACCAGTTTCTGTCTACCCACAATTCCTTCTATGTCTGTAATTCATTGACCATGTTACCCTCCTCCTTGGCTGACCTAACTAAGAAGCAAACCCTGTTCTGAAATCATATGATAAGGGCATATAAAAATCTTCCGAGATCCAGATGGTAAAACTAGACATGGCACCACCTATCTGCTAGCATAAAATGAGAAAAGAAAAGGAAAAAGAGAAGGAAAATTCAATGACAGATCATCGTGTCTTGCAACCCAGCTGACAGTGCATGGTTCCACAGGATTTCTGACAACTATCATTCAGCTTAGGGCATATAATGAATTTGAGCCCAGAAAAGGCATTTGCCCCATGTAGCCTAACATCAAGCATTCATCCTACCCCAAAATAGGGGGAATTTCCATCATGCTGCAATCATTGTATTTAGACTAATAAGCATTTACCTGTACCCCAGTGATGGGTTGGGGGCTGTCATAGAATTACCCTAAGCAATACTTCCACAGGCTGATAAATCACGTATATCACTATATTTAAGTGCCCCAACATGCTGCAGTCATAACTCAATGGCATATCAGCCTGCTACTAAAAAACCTTCAACAAGCATGCACCATCATTGTTGTCATCATCATCATCACCATCAAACTCACTTTCCCATTTGCTATATGGGTTGGGGTGTCATGTCAGCTGTTGCCATCTCTCTCTATTCACTGCCAATGTCCTACATTCTTTAACAGCCATGCTTGACTGTAAGAGGTCTTCTCTCACACAATCCATCCATCCATCCATTTATCCATCCATCCATGTCTTTGCTGTACACCCTCATTTTCTCTTGCCTTCTTCACTTCATTCCTGAATATTCTTTACAAGATTGCCTTCTGCTTTCCTACACATCTGACTGAGCCGCCATATTTGGTTCTCTTTGACCTTCTCTGCAATTGGAGATACTTGGGCTTCCACTCTGATGTCCTCATTTCTTCATCTGTCTCACAGTGTGCACCCTACCACCCATCTCAAACACTTCATTTCCATCACCTCTAGCTTCCTCAACTGTTCTGCCTTCACTAATCAAGTTTCTGTGCCATGCAGCAGTACAGCTCACACTAATGTTTTGTACATCTTACTTTTCAGCTTTTTTCGTATTCATCTGTCACACACTACCCCTGACAATCTGTGCAGTTGGCCGCAACCCCTCTAATTCCAGCTTTGAGCTCCTCATTCAGATTTCTCTTCTTCTGAACCACCTTCCCAAGATACTTGAAGCTGTTAACCTGTTCCACTATTTTCTCTTTTATTCCAATTCTCAGCTTTTTCTTATTTCCCCCGTTTGCTGCTATTACAATATCCCCATCCCATGGTCCATAATTATATGTTATCCCTAATGAGAATAACTGAGATCATACTATAGACAATTTAAGGGGACCCATGCATGGGATAAAGCATATAGGAGCTTATCTGTACTCATTTCCATCTCATGTACCTTCAGTTTTGCATTCCATTTCCCTATCCTCTGTTGAAGCTCCAGTTCAGAATATGACTGCAATGCCACATCATCTGCATACAGTAGCTTTGTTGCTCTGTCTCCTCTGACCTGTTTGCAAATGTAGTCCATCACTAGCATGAACAGCAGATAGCTCAGAGCTGAACCATGATGTAGACTCAGTCCCATTGGGAACCCCCCTATGACTTTAAACACTGTTCACACTTCTGTCTTTAGATCCTTGTACATAACCTGCACTAATTCTACCAATGTTTTTGAAACTTTGAACTATTGTAGGACTGATCAAACCATCTTTCTTGAGACCTTGTCATATGCCTTCTCCAAGTCTAGGAATACCCAGTCAGACTCTCCTCTCTTTAACTTATTCACAATTATCTGTCTCACTGCAAACATCAGATCAGTCATGCACCTAGAACTGAATCCAGACTGCTCATCTCCCATTTTAATTTCTACTATCTGCATATTCATTTATTAAGCACCTTCTCTAGAATGTTTCTGCAATGTGACAGGAGTTTGATACCCTTATACAGCCCACAGTTGTGACTGTCCCCTTTGTTCTTGTACATTGGCAACAGTATACTTATTATCCATATTAACCTCCTTCTGCAACCAGATTCATTGGTAAGAGAGACAAAGACATACAGTAGTAGATACGTCAGATAACCTCCTACAGCATCAAAGGTAGTCTGGGCATTGTAAAGTATATATATGCAGAGACCAGAAAGGCTGATGTCTCACTATCCCCCTTCCAAAAAACAAATAAATAACTTAGACATTGTTTCCCCATATAGAGGGAATATAACATGTGCATGAAACACTTAAAATGACCATAAATACTTCATCACCACGAACATATTAATTTCATAGGTTCATAGGTGTTTACTAGGTTAATGACCACGAGGGCATTTTTAAGCCTAGCCATGCATACCAAATCTCTGACAAGTTCTTTTACCCTTGATAAGTGTAAGCATGGGCCTGGGAGATGAACCATTTACAGGTTACCTGTTTGCATCAGAGACATAGGTGTCAAACCAGGGATGAATTTCCAGTTTCCCATCCAATTGTCCAAGTTGAACTTGAATTGGATTAGGGAGGAACTCTGCTTCACATGGATGGGGAGCCTGTTCACTAGATGGGGTAGTCTCTACTAGGTTATATACCTATCTGTCTAGCAAGTCCTATTTATATCAAAGGCAGGATTTAAGTCTTTAGAATGGATTATTTTGGTACTGTTTGTTTTGTGGATATGCAGGAGGTCTGACAGAGTGGGGTCTGACAATGCCATGTATGCCAGGCATAGATCTCCCCTCAAAAGCCTGCAGGAGACAGAGTACAGGGATAGGGCCTTCAAGAGATCTGCATAGGACATATTACTTACACCCTGTATTCTTTTATACCTCTGTGGACATTCCAGTTGTTGGATATGCCTGGTTAGGTACATACCAAATGGGGCGTTGTGCTCAATGATAGGTCTGATGAATGCCAAATACAGTGGAACAATGACTTCCTTGGACGTGGATGCCATATCTTTGTTTATAACTTGCACAACATAGAATGATTTCCTCACCACTGTAGACACATGATGATCAAAGGCTAGATTACTATCTATGTGTGTCCCTAAGTCCCTGAGTACTGAGTCAGTTCTAAGGGGTGTGTTGTCAGTGTGATAGTTACCAGGGATGGATGACTTCCCAAAGGATACTATTATGCATTTCTTGGCATTTAGTTTTAGTCCATGACTCTGACACCAGTTGTCTGTCTGTGTCAGGCCCTCCTGGAGAACATTTGTGTCAGTGTGAGATTCAATGGCAGCTCCTAATTTGGAATCATCAGCAAATTTAGTTAGCCAGAGACCACTGACATTGACCTTGACTTCTGAGAAGTAAATGCCAAAAAGGAGCCGTCCAAGGACTGATCCCTGAGGGACTCCACTTGTGACTGGCCTCTTTGTAGAGGTGGACTCCTCAATTCTAATTTCCTGGGTCCTGTCTGTGAGCCAGTTGGCTATCCACCAGCTGACATACAAGTTTGTACCTAACCTACTGAGTTTGTCAACAATGCCCAAGTGGGGTATTATGTCAAATGCTTTGGCCAGATCAAGGTAGGCAGTGTGAACGATTTTGCCCTCATCCATTGCTTTAGTGACCTTCTAAAAGAAGTCCACCAGGTTGAGTAGGCATGATCTGCCCTTGACGAAACCAAACTGGGTTGAGTCCAGTGTCTGGAGATTTAATATATCTCTACTGATCATCTCCATGATACTTCTTTCCATGGCTTTACATATAAGACAAGTGAGACCTATGAGTCTGTAGTTTCCAGGGTCTGTAGATGGCCCACCTTTGTGCAGAGGGATAACCATTGCCTTTCTCCATTCATGAGGCATGAAGCCTGTTTGAAGGCTACAGATAAATAGTAATTCCATAGGCCCTGATAAGTCATGTTTCATGCTACTTAGAAGGCATCCTGGGATATTGTCTTGGCCCATTGATGCAGTGTTCTTGGTCTTAGAGCATTAAGGGACCTGTTCCCTAGTGATAGTAGAGAGAGTTATATTTGATGATATTTCTTGAGGGAAGGTTGAGGAGGAGAGAGGAGTAAAATTGGAGCTGAATTTATCAGCCAGGAGGTTTGCTATTTCTTCTGGCTCAGTATAAGTGGCTCCATTTACAATGAGCTTTGCAGACAATTGTGTATTGCCTTTGAGGTTGTGGACATAGCTAAAAAATGCTTTGTGGTTAGCTTTAGTAGACTTTATTTGTCCTCTGAGTTGTTTGTTTAGTTTAATGAGAGTGCTTTTATCCTGATGGGTGCTGCACCTCCTAAATTTTGCTATGACTTTCTTCCTCCTGTTATACATCCAATTGATTTTGTGATTCCACCAAGGTGGCTTGTTTTTTGAGTTAGTTTTGTACTTCTTTCTTTTGTTTACAGCTGCCTCTATGCAGCTATTAGCATGCTTATACAGGGTTTCTGTGGACAGTTCTGCACAGGCAGATGTGTTCTTAGGGTTTATAGGGGCTTTAAATTTTGCCAGGTTCTCACTTAATAGCAGGAGGTTATCTTTAGAATAGTTTCTGAATATTCCCAGTTTAGCTGGGGGTCCAGGTTTTATTTTTACTTCAAAGGAGACCATTTTGTGGTCTGACCTTACCAGGGAAGGCATTACAGTAGGGGGTGTGCAGCACTCTCCCATATTTGAAATTAATAATAAGCCTGTAGAGTTCAGTCAAAGAAGAGCACAACAACCAGTTGAAGCAAATACTCTCCTCTGCAAGGGACTCTTAGTGGCAGAAACTCCATGCTATTTTTGCAGTAGGTTAGTCTGTCCTCTTCTTTCATCACTTACAAAATCCTCCTTAATCAGCATATTAGCATAATGCAGCATGCCCAGTATTACTGATACAGTAATTGCCTCAGGTTAGCAGATTGAACCAAGCAACAGTAATTTACGTTTTTAGCAACGTTAACAGACAGAGGAATACCTTATGCTTCTTTAGTAGCCCCACTGAAAAGTAGCTGTCAGAATATATAATATGCTCCTGATAGCTAAAATTCAGTAGCTTACACACAACAGCTCTTGCCTTAGCATTCCTCAAGGGAGTGATCATGTTATGCCACACACTGTACCTTCATGAACTATGCTCAAGGATATTCAAAGGCTTAAGAAGCCACCTGTCTAAAAATTCATTGATGTTGGAACCTTTATTCGGTAAGCCACAAAATGTGAATATTATTATGGTGCACCCTTTTCTATTGTTCTGCAGTAAAACATAGTAATTGCTTCTTCTATCATTTTAATAATTACTTCTCTTAATGTCACCAATTCCGCTGAAGACATCAGTTCTACAACAAAAAGAAAACAGTACTTGGAACACATCTAGAGCCTGTTTACTGCATTTCCTGTGTTGCACTTAATTTAAAATCGTTTTTTTCTCTAAAAACTGCATTTTACTTGATTTTGGCCTAGCACTCAAGTGTGGGGTCATTTATTGCACTGTTGTGATTATTTTGCTGCTTGTGTATCTCTGCTACCTTTAAACTACAACAAAAAGAAAAAAAAAAAAAAAATCTTGCTTTTTTCCCACTTTCTGAAAGTTAAGAAAGTTCAGTTACAGGTTTGCTGTTCTGAACTGTTTGGAAGTTTCTAGAAGCCAGTGCTTGCTTGGGCTAAAGGGAAGTCTCTGTGTTCACCAGTGGGAGTGGTTAACACTGAACAGCCTGCCTGTCCCTGGAGGAGTGGTTACTACCTAGAAGCTGAAGTTTTATTCGCCATTTTGGGTCAATTCTAAACTCCTTGATCTGTCTCAAACCCGGCTGCCTCATGGTTTTGGCGTCATTTCAGGCTTGCTAGTTGTTGCTGAAGCACCTACCAAGGGGAGAAAACGCTGAGAGAGGAAAAGGAGCCACTTTTGTGATTTTCAGTATTTTCTTCTGATTTCTTGTTAAGTTTTACTGCTTTGCCGCCTACTTTTTGGCATTTTCCGGCTTGCTAAAATTTATATCTGTAACAGTAACAGTACTTGGTGCACATCTAGAGCCTGTTTACTGCATTTCCTGTGTTGCACTTAATTTAAAATCGTTTTTTTCTCTAAAAACTGCATTTTACCTGATTTTGGCCTAGCACTCAAGTGTGGGGTCATTTATTGCACTGCTGTGATTATTTTGCTGCTTGTGTATCTCTGCTACCTTTAAACTACAACAAAAAGAAAAAAAATCTTGCTTTTTTTCCCACTTTCTGAAAGTTAAGAAAGTTCAGTTACAGATTTGCTGTTCTGAACTGTTTGGACGTTTCTAGAAGGCCAGTGCTTGCTTGGGCTAAAGGGAAGTCTCTGTGTTCACCAGTGGGAGTGGATAACACTGAACAGCCTGCCTGTCCCTGTAGGAGTGGTTACTACCTAGAAGCTGTAGTTTTATTGGCCATTTTGGATCAATTCTAAACTCATTGATCTGTCTCTCTTAAATCCCAGCTGCCTCATGGTTTTGGCATCTTTTCAGGCTTGGTAGTTGTTGCTGAAGCACCTACCAAGGGGAGAAAACGCTGAGAGAAGAAAAGGAGCCACTTTTGTGATTTTTAAGTATTTTCTTCTGATTTCTTGTTAAGTTTTACTGCTTTGCTGCCTACTTTTTGGCATTTTCTGGCTTGCTAAAGTTTATATCTGTAACAGTAACAGTACTTGGAACACATCTAAAGCCTGTTTACTGCATTTTATGTGTTGCACTTAATTTAAAATCGTTTTTTTTCTCTAAAAACTGCATTTTAACTGATTTTGGCCTAGCACTCAAGTGTGGGGTCATCTATTGCACTGTTGTGATTATTTTGCTACTTGTGTATCTCTGCTACCTTTAAACTACAACAAAAAGAAAAAACAACAAAAAAAATCTTGCTTTTTTCCCACTTTCTGAAAGTTAAGAAAGTTCAGTTACAGATTTGCTGTTCTGAACTGTTTGGAAGTTTCTAGAAGGCCAGTGCTTGCTTGGGCTAAAGGGTAGTCTCTGTGTTCAGCAGTGGGAGTGGTTAACACTGAACAGCCTGCCTGTCCCTGGAGGAGTGGTTACTACCTAGAAGCTGTAGTTTTATTGACCATTTAGGGTCAATTCTAAACTCCTTGATCTCTCTCTCTTAAAACCCTACAACTCTCTCTTTGCGTGGTTTTGCGCACTGAGCAGCATCAGGCAGCGCCGTCTAAACAGGTTTAAACTATTCCAGGCTCCACAAAGTCTGCTCTTCACTTTTTCCCTTAGAACTGTTCAAACTCTCAAAGTAATCATTCTATTCTCTTTCTAAAGCCCTGCACTTGCTCAGCTCTTATAAGGAAACACTAACTAACTAAAGCACTACACCCTCACTGACTTCTCATAAGTATTAGGCTCCCAATTGGTCCTTCCTGATAAAGTGAAAAATCAGTTCCCTTCCCTAATCTGATCAGTAAAAAACAGTTCCCTATACTAATCTGGTATGTCCAAGGGTCAGTTTCAAGGTTACTCTCCAGTCCAGCTGGTGAATCTGGGAATTTTGAGGCAATGTTACAATTGCCTTATGTACACAGAGAACCCTCTCCTCCTTCCAACAAACTCTAATACATGTGAGAGATGCAGTTACACAGCCAAACTGGAGGCAGAGCTCTCTCAACCCAAGACTGGCACAGTCAGTCAGGAGGAAAAGGTAACCACCCACACCACAAATCCAGTCTCACACAGACCTATTGCATCTGCATACCCAACACATAAACACACAAAACATACTCAGAGGCTCTAAATAAAAATCTGCCTAAACAGCAAAGACCTCCTAAGCAGATATCCAAGCAACAGCCACCCCTCAACAATACCCACGAATCACATATCTCACAAAATCAGTGTGCCTCACAGTCACAGCCCTTAAGGCCAAACAACACACCAAATGCACTTGTTATAGGGGACTCTATTGTCCGGCACACTGACATCCCACTCACCAGAGGAGAAGGTCACTGTAAGCTGCCTGTCGGGTGCCAGGATCCGCCACATAACGCAAGCACTCAGGTCACTCCAAAGCAAGTACAAGTATGACTCCATCATTGTTCATGCTGGTGTGAATGACCTGAGACGTACCTCCCTGGACTACATGAAAAGAGACATAGAGGAGCTCTCTGACCATGTAGCCCAGGTTGGTATGACCCTGACCTTGAGTAGCATCTTGCCCTCACCAAGAATGATGCCACAGTATAAAGACAAAATGATCAGTTTCAACAATTGGCTAAAGTATTGGTGTCTTTCAAATGGGATCCAGTGTCTGTCAGCCTGGGATGACATGCTCGACAAGCCACGTTGCTTCGCTAGGGACGGCTTGCACCTGTCACCCTTAGGCTTTCGTATACTGGCCAAGGTTCTTGCCACCCCCATAGTGCCTTTATTAGGCAAGGCTCAAAGGACAAACCCACCTCCATAGACAACCCAAGGATAAAAAAACTAAAGGTAATGCTACTCAATGCCAGAAGTCTAAACCTCAAGATGCATGCACTCGAGGCTCTCCTCAGTATGGAGAAAATCGATGTCTGTACAGTAACAAAAACCTGGTTCAAGGCTCCTGAGAGCACCCCAGCATTACCAGGTTATAACTCATACCATGTGTTTCGGCCCCAAAACTCGGACTGAAGCACAAAAGGAGGGGGAGTATCTATATTCATCAAAGATACCTACACCTCCAGGTTAGTGACACTGCACAAAGCATCGGAAACCATCCATGTGCAACTAACAGTGGTCAAAACTGCCTTTTAGTTTGTAGCCTTCTACAGAACACCCTCCCTATTACAGGAACCCCACTTGGCATTCCTGAGAACACTGGAGAATATGAAGGTCTCTCCAAACACTATGTTATTGGGTGACTTCAACTACCCAAACATTGACTGGGAAAACTACTCAAACCCAAACACCCTCACCCAACGGTTCCTTGAATTTATAAACTCTAACGCAATGGAACAACTGGTCACCACTCCCACAAGAGGGAACAACATATTGGACCTGGTCATCACCAACATGGGGACTCTATGTTCCACACCAGAGGTACACCCCTCATTGTTAAGATCAGACCATAAACAAATTTCCCTGGACATCCATATCCCGTCCCCACCCCCAGCCAAGGAAATCACTGCAAAGAATTTCTCAAAAGCCAACTTTGCACTTCTCAAGACTGAGGTGGAATCCTTCAAAGCCCCTGGGCCAGAGGATAATACAGCCCAATCCACAGAATCCTTTACAAATGCATTCTATGAGCACCTGCAGGAATGCATGGATCGTGCTATCCCAAATAAAACCAAGACTCACTCCTCCAAAAACAGGAGACCGGTCTGGTGGACCCCAGCCATAAATAAGCTATACAGCAGAAGGAGGAAGCTACATGACAGAGCAAAATCCCAAAAAGGAAAGGCATCGCTGATCAGTATTAGCAAGAAACTTCGATCCCTCATAAAATCATCAAAGGCCAGTTTCAAAAGAAAAATTGCCCTAGACACTAAAGATAATCACAAGGCCTTCTTTAGTTATGTCAGGAACATGGGCAGAAACTCCCAGATATGCTCTGAATTGTTGCATAACGGTAAAAAATATATTGAACCTACAGACATAGCCAACATCCTGGCAGACAGATTCAGCACAAACTCCCCCCCCTTCCCTCCCAAAGGAGCAAATGCCTATCCCAACTGAATGTAACCTCCCTGACATCACAGATGCACAGGTGAAAGCTGCCCTCTCCAAAGCAAGAAACACAGCATCTATGGGACCGGACGGTGTCCCAAGCAGTGTCTTACACGAGCTCCAAGAAGAACTGAACCCTCACATTAAGTCACTGTTCAAACTTAGCCTTACTACAGGATATGTACCCAAAGAATGGCATACTGCTACAGTGGTCCCACTCCACAAAGGTGGTGCCACAACGGACCCCGGAAACTATCGCCCCATAAGCCTGACTAGTCTGGTCTGTAAAGCTATGGAGCATATTATCATGGAACTCATAAACAAAGACATTGGGAGCCTCCAGACACTGGACCCTACCCAATTCGGCTTTGTTAAGGGCAGATCTTGCCTCTTAAACCTAGTTGATTTCTTTGAAACAGTTACCAAAGCCATAGATGAGGGCAAGGTAGTCCACACAGCCTATCTGGACCTCGCAAAAGCCTTCGACACAATACCCCACTCGGGCATCATAAATAAGCTTACCAGCTTAAATATCAAACCCTATATCACAAGATGGGTTGCAAACTGGCTCAGAGATAGAACCCACATGGTCAGAATCACAGGTGCCATGTCCGAATCCAAACCAGTTACAAGTGGCGTCCCACAGGGCTCAGTTCTGGGACCTCTCTTGTTCGGTATATACTTCTCTGAGGTTCAGGCTAACACGGGGGGATTATGGCTGACAAAGTTCGCAGATGACTGCAAACTGGGGGCCATAATCGAATCTCCAGCTGACACAAGCATCTTC
The DNA here is from genome assembly GCF_019279795.1 of Protopterus annectens. Lineage (NCBI taxonomy): Eukaryota > Metazoa > Chordata > Ceratodontiformes > Protopteridae > Protopterus > Protopterus annectens. The sequence continues at coordinate 1,488,938,421 of NC_056725.1, read as the reverse complement.
CAAAAGGGTCTCACAGAGACGGATGCTTGGTGCCAGAGCCACGGCCTCAAGCTAAATGCTAAAAAGTGCATAGTCATCTCCTTTGGGAAAAACAAGGTGCCCACAAATTACCACATAGGTGGTAATCCATTAAGTATGGAAGAAGCAGTTAGAGATTTGGAGACCAACGTAGATAGTAATCTCTCCTTTGATAATCACATTGCCAAAGTGGTTAGAAAGACCTTCTATATAGCCCACCTTATCACGAAAGGGTTTGCATCTAGATCAAGAGAGGTTATTGTGCCCTTCTACTCATCACTCATCAGGCCCATAATTGAATACAATGCCCCTTTCGGGATGTACCTTACCCAACACCTGCAGCAACTGGAGACCCCAAAAGTACCTCACCAAGAGGATCATGGGCTACAAACAGATGTCCTATGCAACTCGACTAAAGAAACTCCAGCTCTACTCAGTTGCTTACTGCCTACTCAGAGGCGATCTATGCCTGACGTACAAAGCCATGTCAAACCCAGAATTAATGGACATGCTCCACCTCAAAAAATCCAAGTCCCTTAGAGCTACTCGCTCCAGGGACATAAACCTCAGCACAAAAATAAATAGGACATGCTGGAGAGACAGATTCATTTCTCAGAGGCTCTCCTCACTCTGGAATAGAATCCCAATTCATGTTAGACATAGCCCCTCGCTGACCCTCTTCAAGCAAAATCTGGACGCGTGGATGGGAAATCGCAAATTCACCCCTGGGATCTCTTCTGTGTCCCTGCTAGACAGAGGCACAGTATACTAATCTTAAAAGGGTACCTTCTGTGACCTACTTTACAGAGGCACAGTAGGCTAATCTAATAGAGAGGCGGAAGCCAAATACACTCTGGCTAGGCTTATAAATGCCCTAGGGCAGATAGCCTAGTATCTACCTATGAACCTATGAACCTATTATTCCACTGCGCCTCAAATGATTCATCCAGGTCTACTGGTAGCAAAGTCTCCCATAAGGCATGTTTATTGGACACCCACAAACTGGAAACAAATTTGAACTGTCAACCAATTGCTGTGTACAAAAATATGACTGCAGCAAAAAAAGAATTTAAGACCCTGATTGCCATGTTTATAGCATTGGCTGATCATTTCTTTTTGGAGGATACTTAGAAGTCAAAATTCTAACTTTCAGTCAGTTGTTAGGAAACTGGTAGCCCTAGATTTGTTGTAACATTCACAGCCTGATAATCTAGGCATGAATGTATGAATCACCAGCTGTTTTGCATTTGGCAAGCTTCATATGAAATAGAATTAATTAAAGCACAAGAGGAAAAGCAGAGCTACTTAATGCCGGGAGATTATAATGTCTGTAACTCTAAAGTTCTCTTTCATGAGGCTGGTATAGAGATCTGCGATATTACTGAAGCCTAGTTCATAGATCACGAAGATATAATGTAAACAGAAGGACTTTCCTTCCCTTATTTCTTTGCAGGCTCAATGGATCTGATAGAGATACTTCCAAAGATATGAAAAATTATCTAAAATTTAGAATGTTGGAGAATAAGCTCAATACAGAACTCTTAAACACAAAGACTATTATTAGGAAAAAAGTGTTATTGACTTTCTTGTAAAAACTTGAAATGCAATATATAGATAATTGAATATTACTATTGGAAGAACTCAAAATACCCTAATTTAATTGTGCTTAATTTTTTGTATGGGAGTTGCTCCACTTATACCACACACACCCCATTATTTAAATATGCTAACTCTGAGATCAAACAGACTTAAGTAAAAGGAAAAAAAATGTCATAAAATATTATTTTCTGTTTATCGTGAGTTTCTGAGACCTCAGAATTAGTGTGTTTATAAACTGGGAGTGTGGGGATATAGGAAACAGTAGACCTGCAAAAGCACTATAAGGTTAAATTTACTGTAGCATTACTTAATATAATGTTATCACTGTATAGTTTCCACTCATTTTAATTTACTCACTAATTTCAGTTTTGACCACCAATGTATGTGACAGTGTGCTTTTCATGCATTAGTCCTGAGGCTCTAGATTTTAGCAAGACAAAACTCAATGAATCATTATCATTCCGTATTGCAATACCATCAGTGACTTCTCCTCCTGGAATTATGATGTCCCTTTTAAAGTCAGACCTATTTGTGAGTAAATACGTTATTAAATATATAAACTAAGATTATACAAAGACACCCTACCACTAACTATGGTATAGTTTATAAATACCTTCTATTGTAAAAAATAAGAAAGTGCTCCTCTTTCTAACTTTCTGCTATGATTTTTAATGCCCAAAGGATGACAGGTATAATGACTTGGATTATAATTTTAGACTGATGCCATCCATAACAACAAATGAACATCAAAATATCCTAAATATATTATAGGATTACAAATAAAAAAAATCTATATTCTTAGCTGATTTTATCAATTTTATGGTTGAATGGACTAATTATTGTACACAAAATAAGTGTGAACAATTCCTAATGTTTTATAAATATGAGCAATCTGGAACAAATTGTTAAAACCTTCAATAACTAATAACATCCTTGATATCACATTAACACACTTGAACTTGTGTAACATTCTAACACTAAGCAATAAAGTGTGGCCTTAGCCTAAATTAATAGCAAATCTTCTGGCAGAAAAGTTTTGCAATATTTTTAAGATTCTAAAAATACCAGATTACGCTTCCATGACTACAAGGACAAAGTCTGTATACATTTTAGAGAATGATTAGAGCAATCCTAAGCAAAGTTAAAAGCATCAGCACAACAGGTCTCGACAACCTTCCTGAAACTTTCATACATGCCAAGAGTCACAATGTTAAATGTTATTGATTTTCTTTAAGAAAGTGCCTCATAGCAAGACATATTCAGAACTAAAATGACAAGACACAGCAGTAATGATGCAAGACAGGTATCACCTCAAGCCTTGATGACTTCAGACATAAAATACTCACATACATACTATGTCAAGTGATGAAGAGAACAATAATAAAGCTAAGTTCAAAGCAGAGTTGAGATTAGTTTCTCCTCTACTTTCACTAATATGTGCTCATTTGAGACACAGAATTTCTAAATAGTTTAGTATCATTTTTGAAGAGATTGCAACTGTATTGGATGAAAGCCTTAAAGGACACAAAGCCTATCTGTACTTGGCTAAAGCCTTTGACATTATGTAAATGGGTAAACTACTCAGTGGATTGGACAACGATTAAGTAATAGAACACAAGTCCATATTAAAGACTGCCATTTAGGCCTTGATATAGTGACCAGTAGTGGTGTTCCATGAAGCTGTCCACTGGGTTCATTACCTTTTTTACTTATGGGTTTCTATTTTTTTTCTCGATTGCAGGGCAGGTGATGAACATTGGATTATTAAATATGCAAATGATGACTGCAAACTTAGTAGCGTAGTCACGTCTCATATAATTGTGTGCATACTGCAGGAAGGATTAGTAAAACATACTCTTGGTGCAACCACAACACCTCATTCTTTATCAAGAATTACAGCTGTCAATTAACGAAAGGGATTAAGACTTTCAGCTGATAATGAGCTGCTTCCAATTGCACAGGGTTTGATTCCCATAGCCTTCATTTGCCTACTGTGTGACCTTGAGAAAGTCAATTAACAGATAGGGCTTTGAGGCAATTGGGAATTTGGGATGAGCTCATTAATGTTATACTGAACTACATGCATAGTAACTACCTATGAAGCATGGTCAAATAAAGGAACAAGGAAACTAAATATGACTACAAACCTGAGGCATAACACAAGCCAATGACTAACATATCATTGATGTTAAGACACAAGTGGATAACAAACTCAGTCTTGACCAAAATGTATCCACAGTAATCAGAAAAGCTTAAAGGTACCTGTTTGTTACTTAAAACTACATCTAGCCAAAATAGGGAAATTACAGTTCACTATACATCTCATTTGTTTTCCTATTACTGAATAAAGTGCTCTCTTCTGTAGTTTTAAACCTAAATATGACATTCAGTTAGAAAAGGTCAAAAGATTCTTAACAAGGAAAATCACCAGATTGAAAAACAAGACGTTAGGTTCATAGATTAGTACTAGACTAACTGCCCTTGCGAGCCATTTCAAGCCTAGCCAATTATCCCTTGTGAGACTCAAACCCTGCACCTTGTGTGTGTAAGGCAAACACCTTAACCATTAGGCCACCCTCTCAACCCTGGAAATAGAAAAAACTGTCATTCTTCTCAGTGGTATATAAACTCCTGGAGATGACTTCTGTCATGTTTTCAAAGCAAGATATAATATGGTTTTGCCTGAAAGTATGTGAATAGAGCACATAACATGTGGCAGTAACATCAGATCAGGTCATTTCTTGCTAAAAGTTGTCATTCAAAGGGGATCCAATGTCTGTCTGCCTGGGATGACATGCTGGACAAGCCACGCTGCTTCGCAAGGGACGGCTTGCACCTGTCACCCCTGGGATTCCGGATATTGGCAAAGGCTCTTGTCACCCCCATAGTGCCTTTTTTAGGCAAGGCTCAAATTCTAAACCTACCACCCTAGAACACAAAAAAGGAAAAAAACTAAGGGTAATGCTGCTCAATGCCAGAAGTCTAAATCTCAAAATGCACGCACTCGAGGCCCTTCTCAGTATGGAGAACATCGATGTTTGTGCAGTGACAGAAACCTGGTTCAAGGCTCCTGAGAGCACCCCAGCACTATCAGGTTTTACCTCTTATCATGCCCGCCCCAAAATCCGGACAATACCAAGAAGGGGAGGGGTATCCATATTCACCAAAGACACCCACACCTCAAGACTGATGGCAACGCATACGATGCATCGGAGACCATCCAGGTGCAATTAACTATAGGCAAGACTGCTCTGCAAATTGTAGCATGTTACAGGCCACCTCACAAACTCAGGAACCTCACATGGCCTTCCTGAAAACACTAGAGGGGATAAATGTATCACCAAACACCATCATACTAGGTGACTTCAATTACCCTAATATAGACTGGGAACACTACTCAAGCCCAAACACCCTAGCCCAAAAGTTCCTGGAATTCATAAACTCAAATGCCATGGAACAACTAGTCACCATCCCCAGAAGAGGAGAAAACGTACTTGATCTCATCATCACGAACATGGGAGCACAATGTTCAACACCGAAGTATACCCCTCACTGGTGAGATCAGATCACAAACTAATCTCGCTGGAGGTCCTCATTCCACCCCACCTGAAATAAAAAGACCACAGTAAAGAACTTCTCAAAGCCGACTTCACACTTCTAAAGACTAGTGTGGTCTCCTTTAAGGCCCCGAGCCGGCAGAAAACAGTACTCAAGCCGCTGAATCACTTACAAATGCCTTCTACTAGCACCTGCAGGACTGCATGGATAAGGCAATCCCAAGCAAAACAAAGACTCTTTGTACCAAAGGCAAGCGTCCACTCTGGTGGACCCCAGCCATAAACAAACTCTACAACAAAAGGAGGAAGCTACTACAAGATAGAGCAAAATCCTTAAAAGGTAAGACACCCTTGATCACTATAAGTAAAAAACTAAGAGCTCTCATAAAATCATCCAAAGCAAATTTTGAGAGAAAAATAGCTAAATACTCAAAAGACAATCATAAGGCCTTCTTTAGCTATATTTAGAAACCTGGGAGGAAACTCCCAGATATGCTCAGAACTAGTTCAAAATGATGTGAAGATTACTGATCCTAGACATTGCCATCATACTGGCTGACAGGTTCAGTGCAAACTTCCCTCCCCAAAAGGAGAGATATCTATACCAAGCGATTGCAGCCCCCCAAACATCTCCAACGCCCAAGTGAGAACTGCTCTCTCCAAAGCAAACCACACAGCATCCATCGGACCTGATGGTGTACCCGGCTGTGCTCCACGAACTCAACGAGGAATTAAACCCACAGCTAGGACAGCTGTTTAATCATAGTCTTACCTCTGGATCGCACTCCAGGAGTGGCGCACTGCAACTGTGGTCCCACTTCACAAAGGCGGTGCCTCCACCGACCCTGGAAATTACCGCCCATTAGCTTGACAAGCCTTATCTGCAAAGCCATGGAGAGGATCATAATGGACCTCATAAATAAAGACATAGGGAATTTGCAGACTTTGGATCCATCCCAGTTTGGCTTTGTCAAAGGCAGATCATGCCTTCTAAACTTGGTTGACTTTTTCAAACAGTCACCAAAGCCATTGATGAGGGAAAGGCAGTCCATACAGCCTACCTCGATCTGGTGAAGGCCTTCGATACAATACCCCACTCGGGTATCATTGAAAACTCATCAGCTTAAATGTTAACCCATACATCACAAGATGGGTTGCAAACTGGCTGAGTGACAGAACCCACAGGGTCAGAGTTGCTGGCGCCATGTCAGACTCAAAGCCTGTCACAAGTGGTGTACCACAGGGCTCAGTCCTGGGCCCACTCTTGTTTGGCATCTACTTTTCCAAGTACAAGCAAACACAGGAGGGTTATGGCTGACAAAGTTTGCAGATGACTGCAAACTGGGCGCCATAGTAGAAAACACATCTGACACAGATATCCTTCAGAAGGGTCTCACAGAAACGGATAACTGGTGCCAGAGCCATGGCCTAAAGTTAAATGCCAAAATGCATAGTCATACCCTTCGGAAAAACAAGGTTACCCCTAGCTACCAAATAGGTGGCAATCCACTGAGCACAGAAGAAGTTATCAGGGACCTGGGGACCCAGGTTGATAGTAGTCTGTCATTCGACACCAATGTAGCTAAAGTAGTTAGGAAGACCTTCTACATTGCCCACCTTATCATGAAGGGATTCTCATCTAGATCAAGGGAGGTCATAGTCTCCCTATACTCATCACTCATCAGACCAATGATTGAGTACAATGCCCCATTCGGAATGTATCTGACCCGACACATGCAGCAGCTGGAGAGGCCACAAAAGTTCCTCACCAAAAGGATAAAGGGTCTCAAACATCTGTCCTATGCTGCCCGACTGAAAGAACTCCAGCTCTATTCAGTCGCTTACCGCTTGCTCAGAGGTGACCTTTGCCTAACATACAAGGCCATGTCAAATCCAGATTTGATGAATATGCTTCACCTCAAAAAATCTATATCTGTCAGAGCCACAAGGGCGGAGACTTAAACCTCGACACGGCTATTAATAGGACGTGCTGGAGGGATAGATTCATCACCCAAAGACTCCCTATGCTGTGGAATAAAATCCCGGTATATGTGAGGCAGAGCACTCTGGCCTTGTTCAAGAGAAATCTTGACCAATGGATGGGAGATCGCAGATATACCCCAGGGATTACCTCAGTGTCACTGCTCAACAGAGGCACAGCAAAATAATGGGTATAGTTCCCCATACTAAAGGGGTGGCGTAAGCCACAAAACTATGGGATAGGCTTGTAAATGCCCTCGGGCAGATAGCCTAGTATGAACCTATGAACCTATAATATTAATAAAAACAGACTAGATATATCAATTTCCAGATTTTAGAACAACTTCTTACAATGACTGAAGAAAATATTTCACTAACCAGTTTCAAAAACAAACCTAACACACACACACACACACACACACACACACACACACACACACACACACACACACACAATCACACATATATATATATATATATATATATATATATATATATGTATATATATATATATATATATATATATATACACACACACACACACACACACACACACACACACACACACACAATGAATACTCACATGGAATAATGACAATCACATTTTTGGAAGGTCATTAGGCCATGCACTTGATATTTGTTGTTTACTTATTTTTTCCTTTATAAAACTTTGAGACAGGGCTGTCCCTGGAGCATATCCTTAAGACAATTGTTTTACTTGAGTTTGTTTGGTTTGGGAACCTGCCCTGGATGCTTCTAATAGTGTTTTATGAACAGCTGCTTTAGCACCACTCCTGGGTATTGATCATAAATACCACCCTAGATAAAATAATGAACTGTAATTCAGTGAAATGTGTGTTTGTATTAGTTATTATTTATGATCTGGCTTTGTATACCTGAAAATATGTTGGACTCTGCATTGCCACTGCTTCATTCTTATGAACTAGTTATGGGACTCATATAACAGCTAGGATGCCTTATGGTGAGAAAGAATGCAAATGTTCTCTTCTCAGACCCTACCTCAAAACCCAGGGCTTGCAATCCAGCAACAAAATACATGAAAACTGAGCAGAAACTGCAGTATGTCTAGCTTTGCACTACAACTAATAAATTGGGAACATAGACAAAGTATAATTAATGATCACCATCTATAGATGTCAAAGCTTCTCTGTGTTTGTGTCAATTAGCACAGCAGCAGAATGATCATGAAGGCATTTCACTTAGGTGGTCACAACAGCTAGCCTTCCACTACAAGATGGCACTATCCAGTGGTGTAACTTTCATTAACATTATCTGTATCTGTAGAAACTCTTACTTACTATTAGCCTGCTCTGTCAAAAATAAAAACCTGTGCTGGGAATACTTCCTTAGTTCTGTCTTTGATAAGCCTATGCCATCTTCTGAAAGAACTCATTGCTGTTTATAAATAGCAAAAGTTTATCTATGAACATAAAAATGTAAATTAATTTTCTGTAAAGTTGTTAATATTATATAATTGCCTTCATTCTGCTGCCAAATAAGACAAAACAAGAAATAGTAGGTGCACAGAGCTAGGTGTCACCTGAACAAAAACATATTAACTAACTGCTCTCACATGTAACAACCACATAATTAAAACCCATGTTTTTATGGTATAAAACTGTCTCACACACTCTAATTTAGGGAGTCACCCATTTATTTATTATTATTATTTATTTATTTTATTTGCAGTTGGTTTACCAGGATAGTCCATTGGGCCAAAATGAGCCCATTTTCAATGGAGTCCTGGGGAGAAAAGCTCCAAAAACAAACAAACTAGGTACATACAATAGATTACTAATGATAATTATACAAATATAAAAAGATACAAGCATTTCATTTCAAACATTCAGGAAACATTTCAGAACAATACAGTCTAGTGATGAAAATTTGAGGTGTTTTAGGCTGTGAAAAGTAATATCGCATAATGATACACAGTAGTTATTGTGTAAGGAGCATAAGCTTTACAAGGTGCAGTCAAATACAGTCTTTGCAGATACCATGGGAAAAGAAAAAATATATAATATGAGTTATGGGGAATTTATAAGGAAAAAATGACTGGAATAACATGGGAGTGAAAGGAAGAAAAATGCCATCATTAGTTAAGAGGGGTGGGAGCAAGAGCATTCCCAGTGGGACATTAGATGTATGTGAAGAGATTTTTTGAACATATAATGGTTAGAGGTGGTGGGAATGGATGCTGGTAGTGAGTTCCAAAGACGCTAGGTTATAGGATAAAGGGTGCATTGTCTTAATTTTTGCCTGAATTATTTATATGTTTGCTGACTGAATTATTTTATATATTTGCTGGTATTGTTTTTTTTTTTTTGTTCCTGATCGTTTCTGAAACTAGTTTTCTCCCTATTTCTGTTGTGGTGTTAAAGTTTATAAAACTGGTCTAACAGCTTTTTTGTTATCTGATTGCTTCAAGGCTTGCTGATTTAAAATAGCTCCTGTTTGTAAATTCCTGCATACACTGCTAGAAACTCCTTGTGTTCTGACTAAAGAGTGCACTCAAACAATCTGGAATATAATTAGCATTACCACATTTTCAAATACCCAAAGTGGGACATTTTTTGTAGAAACATCAGATTTTGTAGGTCAAAACATACCAACGGCCAGTACAAAGGACAGAACTTCATTTTTTTGCCAGAATTAAAGCTTATTCTTGTAGCATTCGAGTTACTTATTCTGTTTCGTAACCCTAAATATAATCAGTGATAAGTATAATACTTTTCAGAGTTCAGCATTGTCTTAATTTTTGCCTGAATTATTTTATATATTTGCTGACTGAATTATTTTATATATTTGCTGGCATTGTTTTTTTTTTTTTTTGTTCCTGATCTCTTCCTAAACTGTTTTTCTCTCTCTTTCTGTGGTGGTGTTAAAGTTTATAAAACTGGTCTAACAGCATTTTTTTATCTGATTGCTTCAAGGCTTGTTGATTTAAAATAGCCACTGTTTGTAAATTCCTGCATACACTGTTATAAAATAAATGTGTTCTGATTAAAGAGTGTTCTCTGCACCTGTCACCCCTGGGATTCCGGATATTGGCAAAGGCTCTTGCCACCCCCATAGTGCCTTTTTTAGGCAAGGCTCAAATTCTAAACCTACCACCCTAGAACACAAAAAAGGAAAAAAACTAAGGGTAATGCTGCTCAATGCCAGAAGTCTAAATCTCAAAATGCACGCACTCGAGGCCCTTCTCAGTATGGAGAACATCGATGTCTGTGCAGTGACAGAAACCTGGTTCAAGGCTCCTGAGAGCACCCCAGCACTATCAGGTTTTACCTCTTATCATGCGTTCGGCCCCAAAATCCGGACAATACCAAGAAAGGAGGGGTATCCATATTCATCAAAGACACCCACACCTCAAGACTGGTGGCAACGCACGATGCATCGGAGACCATCCAGGTGCAATTAACCATAGGCAAGACTGCTCTGCAAATTGTAGCATGTTACAGGCCACCCTCACAAACTCAGGAACCTCACATGGCCTTCCTGAAAACACTAGAGGATAAATGTATCACCAAACACCATCATACTAGGTGACTTCAATTACCCTAATATAGACTGGGAACACTACTCAAGCCCAAACACCCTAGCCCAAAAGTTCCTGGAATTCATAAACTCAAATGCCATGGAACAACTAGTCACCATCCCCACAAGAGGAGAAAACATACTTGATCTCATCATCATGAACATGGGAGCACAATGTTCAACACCGAAGTATACCCCTCACTGGTGAGATCAGATCACAAACTAATCTCGCTGGAGGTCCTCATCCCACCCCACCTGAAATAAAAAGACCACAGTAAAGAACTTCTCGAAGCCGACTTCACACTTCTAAAGACTAGTGTGGTCTCCTTTAAGGCCCCGACGGAAAACAGTACTCAAGCCGCTGAATCACTTACAAATGCCTTCTACCAGCACCTGCAGGACTGCATGGATAAGGCAATCCCAAGCAAAACAAAGACTCTTTGTACCAAAGGCAAGCGTCCACTCTGGTGGACCCCAGCCATAAACAAACTCTACAACAAAGGAGGAAGCTACTACAAGATAGAGCAAAATCCTTAAAAGGTAAGACACCCTTGATCACTATAAGTAAAAAACTAAGAGCTCTCATAAAATCATCCAAAGCAAATTTTGAGAAAAAATAGCTAAAGACTCAAAAGACAATCATAAGGCCTTCTTTAGCTATGTTAGAAACCTGGGTGGAAACTCCCAGATATGCTCAGAACTAGTTCAAAATGATGTGAAGATTACTGATCCTACAGACATTGCCAACATACTGGCTGACAGGTTCAGTGCAAACTTCCCCTCCCCACAAAGGAGAGATATCTATACCAAGCGATTGCAGCCCCCAAACATCTCCAACGCCAATGTGAGAACAGTTCTCTCCAATGCCATAAACACAGCATCCATGGGACCTGATGGTGTCCCCGGCTGTGTGCTCCACGAACTCAACGAGGAATTAAACCCACAGCTAGGACAGCTGTTTAATCATAGTCTTACCTCTGGATACGCACTCCAGGAGTGGCGCACTGCAACTGTGGTCCCACTTCACAAAGGCGGTGCCTCCACCGACCCTGGAAATTACCGCCCATTAGCTTGACAAGCCTTATCTGCAAAGCCATGGAGAGGATCATAATGGACCTCATAAATAAAGACATAGGGAATTTGCAGACTTTGGATCCATCCCAGTTTGGCTTTGTCAAAGGCAGATCATGCCTTCTAAACTTGGTTGACTTTTGAAACAGTCACCAAAGCCATTGATGAGGAAAGGCAGTCCATACAGCCTACCTCGATCTGGCGAGGCCTTTGATACAATACCCCACTCGGTATCATTGAAAAACTCATCAGCTTAAATGTTAACCCATACATCACAAGATGGGTTGCAAACTGGCTGAGTGACAGAACCCACAGGGTCAGAGTTGCTGGCGCCATGTCAGACTCAAAGCCTGTCACAAGTGGTGTACCACAGGGCTCAGTCCTGGGCCCACTCTTGTTTGGCATCTACTTTTCCGAAGTACAAGCAAACACAGGAGGGTTATGGCTGACAAAGTTTGCAGATGACTGCAAACTGGGCCATAGTAGAAAACACATCTGACACAGATATCCTTCAGAAGGGTCTCACAGAAACGGATAACTGGTGCCAGAGCCATGGCCTAAAGTTAAATGCCAAAAATGCATAGTCATACCCTTCGAAAAACAAGGTTACCCCTAGCTACCAAATAGGTGGCAATCCACTGAGTACAGAAGAAGTTATCAGGGACCTGGGGACCCAGGTTGATAGTAGTCTGTCATTCGACACCCATGTAGCTAAAGTAGTTAGGAAGACCTTCTACATTGCCCACCTTATCATGAAGGGATTCTCATCTAGATCAAGGGAGGTCATAGTCTCCTATACTCATCACTCATCAGACCAATGATTGAGTACAATGCCCCATTCGGAATGTATCTGACCCGACACTTGCAGCAGCTGGAGAGGCCACAAAGTTCCTCACCAAAAGGATAAAGGGTCTCAAACATCTGTCCTATGCTGCCCGACTGAAAGAACTCCAGCTCTATTCAGTCGCCACGCTTGCTCAGAGGTGACCTTTGCCTAACATACAAGGCCATGTCAAACCCAGATTTGATGAATATGCTTCACCTCAAAAAATCTAGATCCGTCAGAGCCACAAGGGCGGGAGACTTAAACCTCGACACGGCTATTAATAGGACGTGCTGGAGGGATAGATTCATCACCCAAAGACTCCCTATGCTGTGGAATAAAATCCCGGTATATGTGAGGCAGAGCACCTCGCTGGCCTTGTTCAAGAGAAATCTTGACCAATGGATGGGAGATCGCAGATATACCCCAGGGATTACCTCAGTGTCACTGCTCAACAGAGGCACAGCAAAATAATGGGTATAGTTCCCCATACTAAAGGGGTGGCGTAAGCCACAAAACTATGGGCTAGGCTTGTAAATGCCCTCGGGCAGATAGCCTAGTATGAACCTATGAACCTATGAACAATCTGGAAATATAATCGGTGATAAGTATAATGCACTTAAACTTTTCAGAGTTCTGCATTGTCTTCATTTTTGTCTGAATTATTTTATATATTTGCTGACTGAATTATTTTATATATTTGCTGACATTGTTTTTTGTTGTTGTTGTTACTGATCTCTTCTGAAACTGATTTTCTCCCTAGTTCTGTGATGATGTTAATGTTTATAAAATTGGTCTAGCAGCTTTTTTGTTATCTGATTGCTTCAAGGCTTGCTGATTTAAAATAGCCCATGTTTGTAAATTTCTACATACCCTGTTAGAAACTCCTTGTGTTCTGACTAAAGAGTGCTCTCAATCTGGAAATATACTCGGTGATAAGTATAATTCTTGGCACATTAACTTTTCAGAGTTCTGCATTGTCTTAATTTTTGCCTGAGTTATTTTATATATTTGCTGACTGAATTATTTTATACATTTGCTGGCATTGTTTTTTTTTTTTTTTTGTTCCCGATCTCTTCTGAAATTGTTTTTCTTCCTATTTCTGTGATGGTGTTGAAGTTTATAAAACTGGTCTAACAGCATTTTTGTTATCTGATTGCTTCAATGCTTGCTGATTTAAAAGTAGCCACTGTTTGTAAATTCCTGCATACACTGTTCGAAACTCCATGTACTCTGATTAAAGACTGCTCTCAAACAATCTGGAAATATAGAGTTCTGCATTGTCTTAATTTTTGCCTGAATTATTTTATATGTTTGCTGACTGAATTATTTTATATATTTCCTGGCATTGTTTTTTTTTTTTTTTTTTTTTTTTGTTCCTGATCTTTTCTGAAACTAGTTTTCTCCCTTTTTCTGTTGTGGTGTTAAAGTTTATAAAACTGGTCTAACAGCATTTTTGTTATCTGATTGCTTCAGGGCTTGCTGATTTAAAATAGCTACTGTTTGTAAATTCCTGCATACACTGTGTTCTGACTAAAGAGTGCTCTCAAACAATCTGGAAATATAATTAGGGTTGCCACCTTTTAAAATACCCAAAGTGGGACATTTTTTGTAGAAACGTCAGATTTTGTAGGTCAAAACATACCCAAAGCCAGTACAAAGGACAGAACTTCACTTTTTTGCCAGAATAAAAACTTATTCTTGTAGCATTTGAGTTGCTTATTCTGTTTCGTAACCCTAAATATAATCAGTTATAAGCGTAATACTTTTCAGAGTTCTGCATTGTCTTAATTTTTGCCTGAATTATTTTATATATTTGCTGACTGAATTATTTTATATAATTGTTGGCATTGTTTTTTTTTTTTTTTTTGTTCCTGATCTCTTCTGAAACTGTTTTTCTCCCTATTTCTCTGGTGGTGTTAAAGTTTATAAAACTGGTTTAACAGCTTTTTTGTTATCTGATTGATTCAAGGCTTGCTGATTTAAAATAGCCCCTGTTTGTAAATTCCTGCATACACTGTTAGAAACTCCTTGTGTTCTGGCTAAAGAGTGCTCTCAAACAATCTGGAAATATAATCGGTGATAAGTATAATTCTTTTCACTTCAACATTTCAGAGTTCTGCATTGTCTTAATTTTTGCTTGAATTATTTTATATATTTGCTGACCGAATTATTTTATATATTTGCTGGCATTGTTTTTTTGTTCCTGATCTCTTCTGAAACTGGTTTTCTCCTTCCCACCTACCCTATGCATGTGATGTTGACCACCCCTACTGTAAATTTGATCTGGGACACTCCTCCCAGTCTAGTGTTCATTCTATCTATTACAGGGAGAACATTTGAGAAGGCCAACCCACTTGGATTCTTAACCTTGAATTATCTTCTGCTCCTCCTTCCTCCCCTTGCACTTTTCTAACAAAAAAATCCCTTGTTTTCTGACTGAGTGCTGATAAGTATATATTTTGGCACTTCTTAACTGTTCAGAGTTGAATAAAGCAACAATTGAATTTAGTTCTGAATACATTTTGAATAAATTGCATTTATTTAAACTGTATTTGCTTTATTTTAGTGCTGTTTTAGCTGCTTTCTGAAAAAAAATTTAAGCTTGTTTCCTGCCTTTCCTGTAACTAGTCTAGTCCAGATACAGATTTGCTGTATCCAGGACTGTTGGTAAGCTTCTGAGCCCCCAAGCCTTTTTGTGTTGGAGGGAAGCTTTCTAGCTTATCAGTGGGACTGGTAAGCACTAGGTAGCCTATCTACCACAAGAGGAGTGGTTTATGGCCCAGAAATTGTAGTTTATTGGCCATTTGGGCAGGTTTTCCATCTCTTTCAACTTTCTGGTTTAAAAGCCCGCATTTGCACTTGCTTCCTGCCTTTCCTGTAACTAGTCTTGTCCAGATACAGATTTGATGTATCCAGGACTGTTGGTAAGGTTCTGAGCCCCCCCAAGCACTTCTGTGTTGGAGAGAAGCCTTCTAGCTTATCAGTGAGTGATAAGCACTAGGTAGCCTATCTACCACAAGAGGAGTGGTTTCTGGCCCAGAAATTGTAGTTATTGGCCATTTGGGCAGTTTTTCCATCTCTTTCAACTTTCTGGTTTAAAAGCCCATGTTTGAACTTGTTCCCTGCCTTTCCTATAACTAGTCTAGTCCAAATACAGATTTGCTGTATCCAGGACTCTTTGTAAGCTTCAAAGTCTCCCCAAGCCTTTCTGTGTTAGAGGGAAGCCTTCTAGCTTATCAGTGAGTGATAAGCACTAGGTAGCCTATCTACCACAAGAGGAGTGTTTTTTGGCCCAGAAATTGTAGTTTATTGACAATTTGGGCAGTGTTTCCATCTCTTTCTACTCTCTGGTTTAAAAGCCTGCATTTGTGCTTGTTTCCCACCTTTCCTGTAACTAATCTAGTCCAGATACAGATTTGCTGTATACAGGACTGTTGTTAAGTTTCTGAGCTGTGCCAAAGTCTGCTCTTCAATTTTTCCCTCAGACCTGGTAGTTCTCTCCTCTCCTGCACTTTTACTAGTTTATTAGTTTAGCACTTTACTAGACTTCTTGTAGCAATTATTGTAGCAGACAAAAGTGCTACCGGCACTAAACGTTTGACAAGGAAACAGCTCTAGTATTTATTAATGCCCACCCCTCCAGGCATGACTAAAGGTCAGTTCCCTGTGATTTCACCTATTAACTTGGTGAACATGGGCATCCTGAGGCAATGTAGCAAATGGCTCATGTACACTGACAACCCTGTCCTCTTACCTCCCAACACTCAGACTTGTGAGAGATGCACTTATATATCCAAACTGAAAGCCACTCACTCTCCAGCCAAGACCAGAATAGCTGGTCAAGAAGAGAAGGTCAGCACTTGCCCCACACCACATGGAACACATAGCCCTCCAGAACACACACCAGCACTGCCTTCATATAAAAGCACAAACCACACACCCACCTTCGCAGATGCTCTCAATAAAAATCTACACAAACAGCAGAGACCTCGAAGGCAAAAAAGCACCTGACCATCACAACACAACACTAATGACGAGACACATAACTCTCCTAAACAGTGTGCCACTCAACCAAAGGCCCTAAGGCAAAACAGCATGCCCAACACACTAGTTATAGGTGACGCAATAGTAAGGCACACTGATGTCTCACTAGGTTGAATAAGGAGAAAGTAATAGTCAGCTGCCTGTCATGTGCCAGGATCCACCACATAATGCATGCACTCAGGTCCCTCAACAACAGGTACAAATATGACTCTGTCATTGTACATGTGGGTGTGAATGACCTGAGATGTACCTCCCTGGACTACATGAAAAGAGACATGGAGGAGATATTGGATTATGTAGCCCAGGCGGTTATGACCCTAGCCCTAAGCAGCATCCTATCATCAATCAGAATGATACCACAGCACAAGCAGAAAATAATTGATTTCAACAATTGACTAAGTTTCTGGTGTCATTCTAAGGGGATCCAGTATCTTCCTGGGATGACATGATTGACAGACCTCAATGCTTTGCCAGAGATGGCCTGCACCTGTCACTGCCTGGGCTTCCAGACACTTAGTGCCTTTTTTAAGCAGTGTTCCAAAGACCAAATTATCACCGTAACAGCTACAAACAAATGCAATCTGAGTGTGATGATGCTCAACGCTAGAAGTCTAAATCTCAAAATGCACTCACTTGAAGCACTCCTTAAAATGGAGAACATCGACATTTGTGTTGTAACAAAGACCTGGTTCAAGGCAGCAGAAAGCACCCCTTGCACTACCAGGCTATAGCTCATTCCACACCTTTGGCCCCAAAACTTGGACCAAAGCTCCAAAGGCGGTAGTGTTTCCATATTCATAAAGGATGTACACACCTCCAGACTGGTAGCCTAACATAATGCATCTGAGATACTTCAGGTGCAGCTAACACTGGGTAAGACAGTGATTTAGGTCATAACCTGCTATAGGTCCCCAACCATGTCCCAAGACTCACACTCCATGTTCCTAAGCACCCTGGGGAATATTAGGGTCCAACCTAACACTCTCATACTGGTCAACTTCAACTACCACTCCATTAACTGGGAAACATACTCATGTACCAATACACTTGCCCAATACTTTCTGGAGTTCATTAATTCCAATACTCTGGACCAGCTCATTCTTACCCCCACTAGAGGTAGCAACATCTTTGATCTGGTCATTACTAACATGAGCGACCGTTGCTCTGCACCAATAGTCAACTCCTCCCTGGTTAGATCTGACCACAAGCTATTCACCTTGGAAATGCACATCCTTCCTACCCCCCCACCCCCACAAAGGTAACCATAATGAAAGACTTCTCCAAAGCTAACTTTGGGCTCCTAAAAATAGAAGTGCCTAACTTCATGGCACCCATGTAAATGGAGAAAAGTTGCATGACCTCCGAATCATACACCAATGAACTGTACAAACACGTACACAAATGCATGAACTAAGACGCTCTCCTCAAAAAAAAGGAAACCAATTTAGTGGTCCCCTGACATAAACAAACTCTACAACAGAAGGAGGATCTGGTGGTCCCCTGACATAAACAAACTCTACAACTGAAGGAGGAAACTGATGCGGAATAAGGCGAAGTCCCAAGACTGGAAAAACTCCCTTATCAGCCTCAACATAAAGTTGAGATCCCTCATCAAATCCTCTAAAGCTAGCTATGAAAACAGAGTTGCAGCAGATAGTAAAGGCAACCACAAGGCCTTCTATATTTATGTAAAGAATCTCCATGGCAATACCCAGATTTGCTCTGAGCTACTGCACATGGTACTTCCTATACCGAGCCAACAGATATTGCCAATATACTATTAGATTCAGGGCTAACTTTACTCCTCTCTCCCCCCAAAGGACCAATCACAATACCAGTAGATTGCCAGACACCCAGTATTACTGCTGCACAGGTTAAAACACCACTGTCCAAGGCCAAGAATACAGCTTCTATGGGACCTGACAATATCCCTGGCTGTGTTCTACATGAAATACAGAGTGAACTGGAACCTCACCTGTGTGCCCTGTTCAGTCACAGCCTCACCTCAGGCTTTGTCCCTACTGAATGGTGCACTGCTACAGTTATCCTTCTCCACAAATGAGGAGTGACTACATACTCTGGGAATTATCACCCAATTAGCCTGATGAGTCTGATATGCAAAGCTATGGAACGCATCATCATTGACCTAATAAACAAGTATATAGGGAATCTCCAAACTCTGTATCCTACACTTTGGTTTTGCAAAGGGTAGATCATGCCTGCTCAACTTGGTCGACTTCTTTGAGTCAGTCACCAGAGCTGTGGATGAAGGCAAGGTGGTTCATACAGCCTACCTTAATCTGGCCAAGGCCTTTGATACCATTCCCACTCAGGAATCATAGAAAAACTCACTATGCTAGGTATCAACCCCTCTATCACTAGGTGGGTTGCAAACTGGCTCACAGATAGAATCCACAGTGTGAAAGCAGCTGACTCCAAGTCAGACTGCTGCCCAGTCACGAGTGGAGACCCACAGGGTTCGGTCCTGGGCCCTCTACTGTTTGGTATCTACTTCTCTGAAGTCCAGATCAACACGAAGGAACTCTAGCTGACAAAGTTCCCAGACGATTGCAAGTTGGGTGCTATTATTAACTCCCCAAGTGATGTTGATATCCTACAGAAAGGCCTCACTGAGACCAACAACTGATGTCAAAACCATGGCATTAAGCTCAATTCCAAAAAATGTGTATTCATCCCCTTTGGGAAAATCCCGGCTCCCTTGAATTACCACATTAATGATAGTCCACTGAATATAGAAGGCATTATAAGAGATATGGGAACATAGGTTGACAGCAACCTCTCTTTTGACCACCACATTGCCACTGTGGTCAGAAAGTCCTTCTATGTGGCACATCTCATTACTAAGGGTTTTGCATCCAGGAAGAAAGAGGTCATTGTCTCCATCTACTCTTCCATCATTAGGCTAATCATCGAGTACAATGCCCCATTTGTCATGTACCTCACTATACATCTGCAACAACTGGAGAGGCTGCAAATGTACCTGACAAAGAGGATCCTAGGCCTTAAACACTTGTCCTATATGGACAGACTCTAAAAACTCCAACTATTCTCTGTCTCATATCGTCTAAGAGGCGATCTCTACTTGACTTACAAAGCCATGTCTGACCCAGCTCTGTTAGAAATGCTACATCTAAAGAAATCCCAGTCCCTCCGCACCACACGTTCCAGAGACCGGAACCTCATTACCACAATCAACAGAACATGCTGGAGGGACAGATTCATAACCCAGAGACTGCCCATGCTATGGAATAGACTTCCCATACATGTCGAGCAGAGCACCTCACTGGCCCTCTTCAACAGAAATCTTGATGAGTGGATGGGAAATAGAAAATTCACCCCAGGGATCACTTCAGTGGCTCTACTCAACAGAGGCACTAGGAACTAAGGTTGGGTGGCACGATGCCAGGGTAATCCTATGGGCTAGGCTTGTAAAGGCTCCAGGGCCATTAGCCTAGTACACACCTATGAACCTATGAGAAAAAATCTTTTTTTGCAAAGAAGGTCAAGCCTCCATGTACTTCCCATAGGAGTGGGATGGGGGGGTTGGTCTCCCACACCTCCGTTACTTATCGAAGAAAAGTGAAAAAAACCTACTGTCCTGCACCACTATCTCTTGCAATATTGGTCAGTGCAGGTTCAATAAACTGCAGTGAAAAGAAATAGAAGTAAAGCCACTCTCACAAACTAAAGTCATTAGAAAGCAGTAAAGCCAAAACATGTAGTATACAAGACATGTAGCATATTCACAGCTTAGATATGACCCAGGACAATAGTTTAGCCTGAGTAGGAAAGGTTGCCAATATTTACCTTCTCATCTGTTTCTGAAGATTATCACTGTGCCGTGGTATACTGGAAAGAATCTAAACATAATCCCTAGAGCTGACCTCTTGAGAAGAAACATAGAACTCCAGAAACTTCTACCAAATAAATAGGAGTGAAATTCTTACACATCAAGGCTGCTTTTACTGGAACACTACAACATAAAATTGATAGGACAAATTGGGTGGAATGAGCCTAAATGTAATGCAGATGTGGAAAAGCCGGACGAAGATATACCTTAAAGCTAGAAATTAACTAATTAAAGCCAAACTTTTATAGTTTTTTTTTTTTTTTTGCCAGTGAGCTAACTAATCTCAAAACAACACCAGACTTAGTAAAAATGCAATTCAGAATCTTAAATAGCTCCAGAACTAAGCTGGAAGTATCTAGAATGGAAACTAGCCTAATAAATAAACATGGGTTTTAATTCCCTGTTCCACAAATTTCTAAACCAAGGGCTTTATAGTGAAAATATGATAAAGTTCAAAACCTATAAATATAACTGGCAGCTTTACTAAGGAAAGTAAAGGTTTGTCGGATATGAATGAAATGAAAGTTGGAATCAAAGTTCTTAAAGCAAAGAAACACTAACGAGATTAAGACTCTTTGTGCCCACTTATATGAGTGGAAAGGAAAATAAAAACATTACTAAAACTAGACAGCTATATATGGCAGCTTAGAAGAAGCTAATTATGTACTTACCTTATTTCTAACAGCACTTAATTCCCTGACACCTAGGAAATTAAGTTTCTTGCAGATTAACTCTCTTCCAACATCACCTCTGTCTGCCTCTCCAATTCGGCAAACACCCACTCTCTCAAAATCTCTCAGAACCAAGTCCTTTCAGCAGCTCCCTATTACAATTGTGAGATTCATAACAGTGAGCCCTGGAATTATGAAAAAAATACAATTATGCAAAACAGTGAAAGTCAACAACTGCGGTTCTCTTTTAATGTTGTTTTATTTATTTTTTTAGGGGATAAATCCTCCTGATGCTTATATATACTAACTCTGTTATCCCTATATCTCAGAGAAAAGGTAGTGCACTGAGACACTGTGATTCTAAAGATAGTATATGAAAATCCACATTTTCATGTATTCAGTCTTGTTATTGTGAGACCAGCACTAACAAGTCACAGAATTACAAATGGTTAGCCCTTTCACCACATTCCAAAATTAAAAAGATCAGTTCTCTGGGTCCTGACAATACTCCTAGATATCTGCTAAGTATTAAGTCCCACTTAGCAAAATTCCTCCGTCTAGTTTTCAACATGAGTCTCTTCACTGGTTACACCCCACTGTGTTCAGAACAGCTGTTGTGGTGCCTTTGCATAAACGTGGCTCCCTACTGGCCCTTGAATTTACAGACCAATTAGTCTCGCTACTATTTTTGCAAGGTTATGGAATGTGTACTACAGCTGAACTGGTAAATGATGGTATAGGTGATCTTATATTCCTACATCCACACCAGTTTGGCTTTGTAAAGCACAGGTTATGATTGCTCAGCCTAGCGAAGTTCTTCAGAAGAGATATAGACACCATGGATAAATAGAATACAAACCACACTGCTTACTTGGACTTTGCCATGGACTTTAAGACTATCCCCCTTGGTGGGATTATGGACAAACTCTCCAAACTCAATATTAATCCATTTGTAGCTCACCAGATAGCTATCTAATTATACTTATGCTGGGCATTGTATTTGCTGTAGACAGACATGTGCCACTATGGCTTTGTGCTGAGCCATTTTCTTTTTGGCAAACATTTCTCTGACATTAAAGCTACGATGAACCAAGTTTAATGATGATCACAACCAGAGGGTCATTTAGATACTCCAGTAAGAACTGAACCAACCAAATTATTGATGAATCAGTCACAGGTGCATCCTCAGTAGCAGGAAATGCAGCAAAGTTTCCGTTAGTATATCTAGCATCACTACTGCATACCATATAGATAACATTCCACTTAAATCTGACCCAGTCTTAAGGGCCTTGGGTACCTATGTTTATAATAACCTATCCTTTGACCACTATGTCTTGGTTGTGGTTATAAATTCTTTGTACTGAGCACAACAATGTGCCATCCCTGCACTGTTCCAGTAATCAAGGAGCCTCAATCCTCACCACTGGCAACAGTGAGGGACATACACAATGGGAAGATGACAAGTACACACACAGTAAAGTGCAATTTCCCTTAAGAGCAGACAGAGATCACAGTCAGTCTGAGGCTCGTTGCTCCCTCTTTCTCCAGATCCCCAATAAAACTCCCCACTGGCACAGCTATAGGGTTAAAATCTCAGCCGAGTGGCCAAGCTAAGACATCCAGCAACCTCTCTGTCCAACCAGTGCTTCATGTCCCATCCCAAGTAGCTGACACACACACACACACACACACACACACACACACACACACACACACACTTTGAGATTTGATTTATATATAAACACACACACACACGCACACACACACACACACACACACACACACACACACACACACACACACACACACACACACACACACACACACACACCTGGGGAAGGGTGGCACAGATTTTCTAGCTATGCCCCCTTTTGCCCACACTATAAGGTAGTTATCATTGACACTAATTGTCCCACTCGCTCTTAAACTGCTCTGCAAACTCTCAACAAGACCATTAGTCTGGAGATGGTAGGGGGTGGTCTTTAGGTGCTTCACTCCACAGTACTTCCATAGATAAGCCAGCAGGTCTGACATGAAACTGGCACCTCTGTCAGTCAGTATTTCTTTTGAGAAACCTACCCTGCTGAAAATGTCTAACAAAGCATTTGCCACCTTTTCTTCTTCAATGGAGGATAGAGCCATCGCCTCAGGGTATGTGGTAGCATAATATACGACCACTAGGATATATTTTTTCCCTGTGGAACTTGGGGTACTCAGAGGCCCCACAATATCCATAGCTGCCCTCTGAAATGGCTCCTCAATCACAGGCAAAGGTGTCAAAGGAGCTTTCACCTTGTTTCCTGCCTTGCCTGCCTTTTGGCACTGCTCACAGGTCCTGCAGTACCCTGTTACATCTCTGGAAATCCCAGGCCAATAGAAATTCTGCATAATACATCTCTTTGTATGCTTTATGCCCATATGACTTGCAAAGTGAATATCATGGGCTATGGCTAGAAGTGACAGATGGTAGGCTCTGGGCACTACCAATGGTTTTATTCTCTCACCCTCTAGCCCTCCCTCAGGGGTCCGCTCTCTATACAGTAACCCTTTGTCCCAGTATACAGATTCCCCTTCCATTGAGAATCAGGTGTCTCACTAGCTACCTCCCTCAGGCCTTGTAATGTAGGTCTGTCTCAACTCTTCTTAGAAACCCTTCCCAGCTCCCCTTCCACAGGAAGTCTGGTATTCTCTGACAGAGGTGCCTCACTGTCAGCCTGGGTACTACTACTCACCTCTGCCCTTGCAGTCACTCTGTTCAAGGGAACATCAGTACCCACAAGCAGCTGTAGTTCACCTTCTGTCTCACTGCTACAGGGTAGCTCCCTCCCTGAAGTAACTACCTCACCAGTCCTGGCTGCAAGTGTGCAGTCAGTCTGGGTCTCCCTCTGGCTACCAGACCCACATGCTTGTCTCCAAGCCTGACTGCGTGTAACTGCATGAACACACAATACTGCATTATCAAAATCATTCCCTAGCAGGACATCTGCAGGGATATCATCAAACACACCTACTTGCTTCCTTCCTTTTCCACCCTCCCAGTCAAGTTGAACCCGAGCCAAAGGTATTTGGAATGGGGCCCCTCCTAAAGCTATCACTGGAGTAGGCTGCCCAAGCAAGTAGTGCTCCTCTGTAACCATTGCACAAAGTTTATGTCAGAGGCTGCATCTCTCTTAGCCATAGCCTCTTTCCCATTCACTATGATGGGATATAACCTGTTGTGGTAGTTTGGTACCCTTGTTGTCTCAAGACAACTTACTGCTGGCATTTTGTCATTCCCACTTACTGGCTCTCCCACCTTGCCTCCATAGACATCTATATGCTACATGGCCCTACTGGTTGCATTAAAAGCATTCAAACCTTGATCCTGGACGTGTACCTGGACTAGTGGCTTCCCCTGCTACTGGTAGACTCTGTTGGGGTAGTGTGGCCTACCCACCATGGGTTCCCTTAGACCCAAGAGCAGCACTGAGTGTCCCTTTCCTGTGCAGTGATGCCCTACTTGCTAGGTATAGGTCTCCTTTCTTCCTCAACTCATCTGCAGTAGTGCATTGTCTTTCAGCTAACCAGATTCTCGTGTCTTCAGGCAAAGTGATAAGGGCTTGCTCCCTCACCAAAAGGTCTGCCAGCCCTTCAAAGGTGGTGACCTGACATCCACTCACCCATCTATGAAAATAAGTGCTTAATTCAGCAACATATTCACACACAATTTCATCTGCCTTGCGTCTATGCTCACAAATGTTTTTTTCTATAAGCTTCAGGTGTTAAATTAAAACATTCTAGCAAACACATTTTGACTGTATTATAATTTAAGCAATCAGTATCAGGCTGTTTAAAAATTACAGTTACAGCTTTACAATGGAGTAAGTGGGTCAGGAACCATACCCAGAACCCTTGGTCAACATTATACTGCTTACATATCCTTTCAAACATATGAATTAAACTATCAAAATTATCCCCCTCTGTAAATTGTGGAAGAAATTTACCGACCTTTGTTGCTTCTGTGGTTCAGTTACTCTCTTTCCTATTGCCTCCATGACTCTGGCAAAGAGTCAGCATCTCCTTTTCATGTTTCCTCTGCCTCTCCATCTCCTCAGCTTCCAGGCATCCCAGTTTATCATTTTCCTCAGCCTTCAGACATTTCAGTTTCAGATTTTCCTCAGTTTCTAGATGCCTCAGTCTCTCTGTTGCCTCTGTTTCCAAACGCTTGGCCTCTAGCTCAAGTCTATTTAACTCCAAATGGATTTTTAAGTCCTCTGTGGAAAGGTTGAGCTGTCCATTTTTTGAGAGTTGTACATCTTCAAGGCCAGCCTGATCATCCTCCTGATTGCTATCCTGTGAAGCAGCTGTGACTAAATCTGCAATCATGTCTGCTTTAGTTAGGTTTCCATGCACCAGTCCTTTAGCCTGGCACATCTCAGCCAACTGACTCCTTGACAGCTTGCCATACTCCTCTGCTGACATGCTTGCCTGCTATCCCTGACTAACTAAGTTAGCAAAAAAAAATAAACAATTGTGAGATGAAATCTGAATGTTCACTGCATGGCTGGTTGAGAGTACAAACACCTTCAGTGACCACTGTACACAGGCTACAGGAACTGAATATCCACACCACTGCAAGCCAATTAATATATGATGTGGGTATCCCACCACTGTTAACCAATTAATATGTGGTGCCCCTACACTGGCCCAGTAATCAAGGAGCCTCAATCCCCACCACTGGCAACAGTGAGGGATGTACACAATGGGAAGATGACAAGTACACACACAGTAAAGTGCAGTTTCCCTTAAAAGCAAACAGCGATCACAGTCAGTCTGGGGCTGGTTTCTCCCTCTTTCTCCAGATCCCCAATAAGACTCCCCACTGGCACAGCTGTAGTGTTAAGATCCCAGCTGAGTGGCCAAGCTAAGACTGCCAGCACCCTCTCTGTCCAACCAGTGCTTAGTGTCCTTGTCCAAGTAGCTGACACACACACACACTTTGAGATTTGATCTTTATACAAACACACACACAGACACACACACACACACACACACACACACACACACACACACACGCACACACACGCACACACACGCACACACACGCACACGCACACACACACACACACACACACACACACACACACACACACACACACACACACACCTGGGGAAGGCTGGCACAGGTTTACTAGCTATGCCCCCTTTTGTCCAGACTATAAGGTAGTTATCACTGACACCAACCCCTCCTTATTGGCTATTAGAAGGCCCTTACAAAGGGTGACCAATCTTACTGTGTATTGTTACTATTATCCAAATGGTAAGTGTGACCAATGCTATTTAGGAGTGGCCTGTACAGTGTCACCAAATACATATGCCAGTACTCTCAGAGCTTAAATATCTCTAAACAAACCAGCCTCAAAGTTGGGTTTAAATATATTTAATAATAAATAAAAGAACAAGACAATACCCAAACAACACAGTTGCTTCAGAGTACAGAAACACAGGAAATATTTTAAAACAACATTGCAGGACAGTCTCAAATAGACACAGAAACATCTAAACTAGCCTTTACTATATTCCTATCTATATCTAAAAGAAATTACTTTTCCCTAGTTACTTACTATTAGCAAGGCAAGTGCAGATGATGGTGATGATGGATGTTTCTAGGTCCAAGACAAGATACAAAATGCAAAAATATCTCTCTGAGAGAGTTCTTAAAATAATAGCACATATTATTGCTGGGCCAGCTTGGATGACATCACTCTTTGTCATCTGCCTTCAGTTCCCAGGCTAACAGAAACTAACATCATTTTAACATCTCTGTGTGAGAAGTACATATCTCTCAGAAGTGCAGCTGCTAGAAGGTCACAGAGCAATAAAACACTTTACATTTTAAACATAGTAAATACGTCTCACCAAGACAACAGAACAAACTTCTAGCTCTAGACATCCTGTCTTCTTGCTGCAATGAAACTTTTATAGCACATTGTGAAGCACTTAATTTCAACTTATTTTCTTGAAATTTTGTAAGTTAATCTTCTGTGTTACAGCAGGGTATGCTGTGATTACATTCTTGAAGCTCAATACATAACATACAGTTCTGTATCAATCATATCAATATTCACAAATGACATAAAATTATTTTCAAAATTCCAGATAACTGGGCTGGCAGTATCAGAAAGAAATCCTTTGCGGTATCTCCTCATAGTCCAAAGAAGTTATAGTCCCACTTTATTCCTCCCTTATTAGGCCCGTCATTGAATACAATGCCCCATGGCCACAGTGGTGCAGCGGTTAGCATTGCATTGCTGCCTCCCAGCAAGAGGATCTCGAGTTAGATTCTCAGCTGGACCGCCTTCTGTGTGGAGTCTACATGTCCTCCCTGTGGTAAAGTAAACTTTAAAGAAATGCAGGTAGGTGCATGCATGAGTGGGTGTGCCTTCTTTGAAGGTTGTCCGCTGGGTTGGCAACTTGACACCGCAAAAATCCACTGCCAATCATTAGCGAACTGGTGATCCGCTGTGGCAACCCCTAACTGGGAAAAGCTGAAAGACATTACTTTTATTGAATACAATGCCCCCTTCAGCATATACTTCACCAAGCACTTAAATCAACTCAAGAGACCTCAACACTTTCTCACCCAAAATATATCAGTTATTACCTTTAGCTACTCTATAGACTAAAAGCTCTATACCTCTACTCAGTCTCTTATAGATTTCTGAGTGTATGGGGGCAGGCTCTGCTTAGCCTTCTATGCTATGCATGACTCCACATTCTTTGAACTAATTTGAACCAATGGTAAAGCCAGCACTCACACAAGATAGTTAAACCTATACCACTGCATTAACAGCTGGAGTTGCAGACATCTAACCCAACATATCCCCAATTTCTGGAATAGGCTACCTTTACATATTAAGCAGAGTACTTCACTAACAACCATTGAAACCAGTCTGGATGATTGTGTAGGTGACCACAAATTTTCTACCTGGATATAAACAGAAAATATATTTAATGAAAACAAAGTACATGAATTTCATGCTGATATTGCCCTTTACTCCCTTGATATAACTATCATTACTGAAACATGGCTTAAGCCTCATATTAAATATGAAGAATTTCCACCCAATGGTTATAACATCCTCAGAACTGATAGAGTATCTAGATGTGGTGGTGGGATTGCCATTTTGTTTAAAGACAATCTTAAATTGGCACAACTTAATTCTACTCTACCTGATATCCCTAAATTAGAAGTTTCAGTAACACACCTGAATATGAATAATCATAATTCCATTATCTTTATAGTGATTTACCTGCCCCCTGCTAATAACCTCCAAAATATTGAAAACATCCTTCTACCTATTTCGGCCATGAAACTTGGAGATTTTAACCTTGACTGGACTACCTGCTTTTCTAACCCCCTACTAACTATAAACCTGTACAATTTCTGTCAAAAAATTAACCACCCCACAGGCATCGACAAACACACCAACAGGCAATCCATTCTTGACTGGATTTTAACAAACAAATCCAATATTAACTATGATGCTGGGTGTCTCCCTGACACACTAAGCAATCACTTCCCTACCTACTTGATTAAAAAACATACACACAATTCCTTTAACATTTCATTTCACTACATTTGCAATAAAAACACTTTTCTCCTACGTTATTTAATACTCTTCTTCAACAATATGATTGGGCACCTCCAAAAACTCTTCAATTGGACTGTGCAGTGCAATACTTCAGTGGTGCTTTC
Source organism: Protopterus annectens (assembly GCF_019279795.1). Lineage (NCBI taxonomy): Eukaryota > Metazoa > Chordata > Ceratodontiformes > Protopteridae > Protopterus > Protopterus annectens. The sequence goes on along the minus strand of NC_056725.1, from coordinate 1,488,909,488 downwards.
CTACAAATACTTAATGATCTAGCTCCAATTAGAAAATTTTGCACCAAATCCAAACAGCTTCCCTGGTTGTTAAAAGACACAATTCTTCTACTAAAATAAAGGGACAGAGCATGGTAGCTTTTTTAGAATAATAGAAGTAAACAAAATCTAATTACCTGCCAACAACTTCAAAATCAAACCAAAAAACTAATTAAATAAGACAAAAAACTGCTTCCAAACAAGTCAGCTAAAATACCAGAAAAATCGCAAAAGATTCTGGCAAACAATCAACCTCCTTCTCAACCCTGGAAAACCCACTATCCACAGCCCCAACTCTGACAACCCAAATGATTGCATAGTCACTCAATTTAATTCCCATTTTATTAACTCAATAATCTCTCTACTAAATAGAATCCCTAATATGCCTCTGTCCATACCTCAAACCTCCAACAACAATTCTACCCTCCTCTATCTCAAACCTATCCAAACAAGTTATGTTAAAAATCTCCTTTCTAAAATAAAACATTGCACACCAGCTGCAGACCAGCTACCTGGTGACTTTCTACAACTAGCTGCTACTTCCATCATTTACCCTATATCTATTCTCATTAACCATTCTATCTCTGAACAGTACGTACCACTCCTCTGGAAAATATCTCATGTTATATCCTTACATAAAGGTGGTCCCTCTAGTGATGTATCCAACTACAGACCCATAGCCATTTTGTTACCACTTGTATACACAAACAGATCTTAGACCACTTTCTGTCAAATAATCTATTATCTAATAAACAACATGGCTTTCAACCTAGGCATAGCACCAGTACAGCTCTGATTAGCTTTACTAATACCATAAATCAACTCAGAAACAAAAATCAGCTAGTCTCTGCTACCTTCCTAGATATGTCAAAAGCATTTGACACTGTATCTCATCAAATACTTCTCAATAAACTGCCTTTGTACTAAAGCAGCTCTGAAGCCCAAAGCTGGTTTCATAGCTACCTGTCAGATAGGAACCAAGCCACTTTATGGGACAATAAACTCTCCCCCCAGCTCCCTATATGTGTAGGAATCCGACAAGGATCTACCCTTGGCCCACTTTTATTCACAATTTTTACCAATGACCTAAACACCTCAGAAAATCAAGCCTCAATCATACAATATGCTGACAATGCTTCCCTAATCTGCTCTGCCCTTTGTCTAGGAACTCCAAGAAAACACTCAGGCAGCCCTCCACAATATTGAAAACTACTTAACAGTCCATCAACTTATAGTTAACCCCAATAAAACCAAGCTTGTTGTCTTCTACAATACCTCAGCAACAAACAAACAACAACCTATCTCTATTTCCTCCTCCAATGGCACAAAAATAGAACCCATTGAACATACAAAACTACTTGGTTTCAAAATTGATAGTGGACTTAAGTTTGACAAACACCTTGCACTAACAATTAAAAAGGTTCAAGTCACACTGGGTTCTCTCTATAGGGCTAAATCGTATCTTACTGACCATGCCAGACTCGCAACAGCCAGAACCCATCTCTTATCTTCCCTGCTTTACTGTTCACAAATATTTACCAATATTTGTAAATCTGAACTGAATAGCCTTGAATCTTGCTATAACAAAATAGCCAAATTTGCCACTAAGCAGTCTCAAAAGATCTCACCATTACGCTGCCCTTCTCCAGCTGAACTGGTTAGAGCTCCCTCACCTGCTTACTCTGACTCAGCTACTAACTGCCCATACAGTCTTATACAAATCTGAAAACTGCCCAGCTCTATTGTCCAACCCTACACTAACCTAAAAATCTCTTAGGCCTGTTGATAAGTATTGTTGAAGGTTAACAAAACCCAAAACTCTCACGGCGCCTCCTTATACTCACATATCATTGCCAAACACTGGAATTCTCTACCTCAGCATATTCTGTCCATCAGTGATACACATTCATTTAAACAGTCCCTAAAGGAATATTTCACCAAACATAGGCTTTGCTCATGTTCTCCACCAGGCTAACTAATCTAACCCCTTACTGTCTAACTTCCTTCTCTTCACCACCCATTGTCAATATTTCTTGGCAGTTGAGCCTTCTTAGCTTCAGTTTGTGATATATATTTTTTTGTGTGTGTATGAATAGTATAAGCTTATTGTACTACCATTGATATATGCTTTTAGATAAAATGTCAAGGAACTTGTGTTTGAACTCCTATTGTAATTGTCATATGTACAAATGTAAAATTATGTAATCTTCCTTGGAGCTTTTCTCCCAAGGTATCCACTGAAAATGGGCTTCTGGCCAAGTCAGACACTACCCAGTTATCAAATGTAAATAAATAAATAAAGGGGATACTATTAATCTCCTAACAAAATTGAGTGACATAGCTATACTTCACAGTGGTCTCCATGGCTGTAAGTTAAAAAATAAACTCTGACTATATGAGTACTTCAAATCAATGCAGAAGCCATAAAAAATGAAGAATTATACATAACACTAAAGCTTCTGCCTTGGTTACTTATGGTCAATCAGAAGGATAAGAACTACAGCATGGGAGTTACTGTTTTCACTTTTGCCAAGACAGCCTAAATGAAAGCAATACCATTTATGGTATATTTTTCAAGACTGCAGTGAGCAGAAAAGCATCACTCTTTTCTGTTTCTATTTTTAACATATGTACCATTCTATTTTTAAGATTTCATGTACCATTTTTCCAAAAGGTAAAAAATAAATAACTAACAATGGAACAATTAGTCACCATCCCCACAAGAGGAGAAAACATACTTGATCTCATCATCACGAACATGGGAGCACAATGTTCAACACCGGAAGTATACCCCTCACTGGTGAGATCAGATCACAAACTAATCTCGCTGGAGGTCCTCATCCCACCCCCACCTGAAATAAAAAAGACCACAGTAAAGAACTTCTCGACTTCACACTTCTAAAGACTAGTGTGGTCTCCTTTAAGGGGAAAACAGTACTCAAGCAGCTGAATCACTTACAAATGCCTTCTACCAGCACCTGCAGGACTGCATGGATAAGGCAATTCCAAGCAAAACAAAGACTCTTTGCACTCTGGTGGACCCCAGCCATAAACAAACTCTACAACAAAAGGAGGAAGCTACTACAAGATAGAGCAAAATCCTTAAAAGGTAAGACACCCTTGATCACTATAAGTAAAAACTAAGAGCTCTCATAAAATCATCCAAAGCAAATTTTGAGAGAAAAATAGCTAAAGACTCAAAAGACAATCATAAGGCCTTCTTTAGCTATGTTAGAAACCTGGGAGGAAACTCCCAGATATGCTCAGAACTAGTTCAAAATGATGTGAAGATTACTGATCCTACAGACATTGCCAACATACTGGCTGACAGGTTCAGTGCAAACTTCTCCCCTCCCCAAAAGGAGAGATATCTATACCTGCAGCCCCCAAACATCTCCAACCCAAGTGAGAACTGCTCTCCAAAGCAAAAACACAGCATCCATGGGACCTGATGGTGTCCCCGCTGTGTGCTCCACGAACTCATCGAGGAATTAAACCCACAGCTAGGACAGCTGTTTAATCATAGTCTTACCTCTGGATACTGCAACTGTGGTCCCACTTCACAAAGGCGGTGCCTCCACCGACCCTGGAAATTACCGCCCATTAGCTTGACAAGCCTTATCTGCAAAGCCATGGAGAGGATCATAATGGACCTCATAAATAAAGACATAGGGAATTTGCAGACTTTGGATCCATCCCAGTTTGGCTTTGTCAAAGGCAGATCATGCCTTCTAAACTTGGTTGACTTTTTGAAACAGTCACCAAAGCCATTGATGAGGGAAAGGCAGTCCATACAGCCTACCTCGATCTGGCGGTATCATTGAAAAACTCATCAGCTTAAATGTTAACCCATACATCACAAGATGGGTTGCAAACTGGCTGAGTGACAGAACCCACAGGGTCAGAGTTGCTGTCAGACTCAAAGCCTGTCACAAGTGGTGTACCACAGGGCTCAGTCCTGGGCCCACTCTTGTTTGGCATCTACTTTTCCAAGTACAAGCAAACACAGGAGGGTTATGGCTGACAAAGTTTGCAGATGACTGCAAACTGGGCGCCAGTAAAACACATCTGACACAGATATCCTTCAGAAGGGTCTCACAGAAACGGATAACTGGTGCCAGAGCCATGGCCTAAAGTTAAATGCCAAAAATGCATAGTCATACCCTTCAAACAAGGTTACCCCTAGCTACCAAATAGGTGGCAATCCACTGAGTACAGAAGAAGTTATCAGGGACCTGGGGACCCAGGTTGATAGTAGTCTGTCATTCGACACCCATGTAGCTAAAGTAGTTAGGAAGACCTTCTACATTGCCCACCTTATCATGAAGGGATTCTCATCTAGATCAAGGGAGGTCATAGTCTCCCTATACTCATCACTCATCAGACCAATGATTGAGTACAATGCCCCATTCAGAATGTATCTGACCCGACACTTGCAGCAGCTGGAGAGGCCACAAAGTTCCTCACCAAAAGGATAAAGGGTCTCAAACATCTGTCCTATGCTGCCCGACTGAAAGAACTCCAGCTCTATTCAGTGCTCAGAGGTGACCTTTGCCTAACATACAAGGCCATGTCAAACCCAGATTTGATGAATATGCTTCACCTCAAAAATCTAGATCCGTCAGAGCCACAAGGCGGGAGACTTAAAACTCGACACGGGTATTAATAGGGGCGTGTGACCTCGACACGGCTATTAATAGGACGCTGGGGGATAGATTCATCACCCAAAGACTCCTATGCTGTGGAATAAAATATGTGAGGCAGAGCACCGCTGGCCTTGTTCAAGAGAAATCTTGACCAATGGATGGGAGATCGCAGATATACCCCAGGGATTACCTCAGTGTCACTGCTCAACAGAGGCACAGCAAAATAATGGGTATAGTTCCCCATACTAAAGGGGTGGCGTAAGCCACAAAACTATGGGCTAGGCTTGTAAATGCCCTCGGGCAGATAGCCTAGTATGAACCTATGAACCTATGAACCTATGTCTTTCTTCCATCTCCCTTCCACTGTGTAATTTTCAAGATTGATTTCCTTACCGACCATCACAGAAAACTATCTACCCTGCTTCCCTCCAATTTATAGCAGTTATCTTCCATTTTGAAAGATCTGGTCAATAAAAGGTACTCTGTGGGAGGACATGGACAGTTAGCTGGTTTATAGGCATGGAATGCTGCAGTGATGCATTTGAAAATGTGATAACAGCTTCCCAAATTACTGATTTTGGTTAGAGAAAGCTATTTTGTGATATGAGGAGTGAGGCTGGGGTGAACAACTAACTCCAAAAACAGAAAGCAATTGCAGAGACACTGAGACAATAGTGCAGCCCCTCACTACTCCAGTAGATCTCATCTACATCCTCTGCTGATACTGAGAAGCCATCTGTGTCACTAGAATCCTTCAGTACCATGTTACATCAAACTCTTGCCACACTCTATGTAGAATTTGAAAAAAATGAAGACTAAATGCCAAGGCCTAGACCAAGACATCTGAAATAAGAGGCACAAGATTCTTTGCAAATAACACAGAACAGCAGGAACAATTTAACATAAATTATACAATAAATTATACAATAAATTTATTATACAATAAATGGTTATTAAAATTCAAAAACAGGCAAACAGATTAAACTGACTGATCATCATGCCTATTGTAAAAAAACATATCCCAGTAGAAAGATGTCTGGCCGTTGAAGTATTGTTGAGTAACTGAACCTTCTATTGGGAATTGGGATAGCCTAAATAAAGCCATCTACTGTACTCACATTTTATGAAGGACAAAACAAAATACGAGAAAACTCAGGATACAAAAAAAATTCTGGACAGCTGAAATCTAGAGTTACAATTAGTTTGATCAGTGCTAATGTTGTTAACCTTACCTCTCAACAGTCCAGACTTTAGCAAAACATCTCTCATTTATTTGCCCTGTCCTTTGTAAAATTTTAAATATTCTAATAAATCACAAACAATTCCTATAATGCGAGACATTACACTTATACACATACACACACACACACACACACACACACACACACACACACACACACACACACACATATACATATATACACACACACACACACACACACACACACACACACACACACACACACACACACACACACACACACACACACACACACAGAAAAAGAAGAGGCACAGAAAGGGAGACTGGGGCTCTGGCAATGTTCTCTTCTCCAGAGCTTTACTTGCTCTGCATCAATGGACTATGCTACTATGCAAACATGAGGAAGTACACACCCTGCAAATGTGTAACACATCAGTAGATGGGGAAAAGGATGGAAGAGCACTAAAGTGCCCTTATCAAAGATATTTAAGAAGGGTAAGCAACTTCTTTCTTAAATAATGTCATTGCACAATAGCAATAACCTACTCCTAGATGTAGGTGTTTTATTTAATCACTTGGGCAATCAAAACAGTAAAAGTTGCTCCACCCCTCATCCCCTTCATTTCTTTCTCACCCTGTCCAAAGGCTGAAGTTGTCATTTGGTAAGGAACTGGACCAGAAGAAATACAGATGAGATCCATGGTACTCAAGTTGTCCCACCTTTCATGCCAGCTGCAAAATCTTGTCTCTGATATTGAAGCATTTATTACTATTGACATTTTATTACCCGGAAAACTCGACTGGATAGAAGCCCATTTTCAGCAGAGGCCTGGGGAAAAATGCTCCGAATTATTACAAATCATTTTAATAACAATAATTGTACAATCTTCAAAAATAAAACAAAAACATTTGCAGTTTAAATAATTATAACAAATTAGACATAATATAAAACATTGGTTAACAATCAATACAAGGTATATGACAATCATTTAATATTTAGAGAAACTTTAGACAGTTTGTAGAGAAAGTAAAGGTTGTTGTTGTATCTTTCGGCTTTTCCCGGTTAGGGGTCGCCACAGCGGAACTCCGGTCCGCTAATGATTGGCAGTAGATTTTTAAGTACCGAGTTGCCAGCTCTGATGTACAACCTTCAACGAAGGTATGCCCATTCATGCATGTCTCCACACAGAAGACACTTTAGCTGAGAATCGAACAGGACAACGTCTTTCTGTGAGGTGACAACACTACCGCAGCACCACCACCGCAGTTGATAGAGAAAGTAAAAGTAAGTTAGTCTAATACAAACTGGAACCGCAATATGAGGTGAGGGAAAAACAGGCTTATGGTATATTTAGAGAAAGTCAGGGAAGAGAATAAGATAGCAGTAAGGAAGTAAGTGAAAAAGGGAGAGTAAGGAAGGTTAAGGAATGAAAAGGTACTTGTTCACATTTGGGAATATAGTTTATCCTGGATTTGAGCAAGAACAGAGCCAGATTTTAGCTAGGAAGTCTTTCAGAGTGGTTTTGAAAGATGGGAGGGAGGGTATAGATCTGATGGATACAGGTAAGGAGTTTCAGGCCTTAGCAACCTTGTACAAGTATAGACAATGCCCAGCAAATTTTGAGATTCCCACCCTTAGGTCAATTTATAATTGAAATCAATCAGTTTATAGCCAGAACAAAGCAATTAAAGAGATGCTTAAAACAGGTTGTCTACATTTCCTAAGACTAAATAACTGGCTTATGTCGTACAGTCTACTGGTCAAGCAAAAGGGGGCAGTGACAAACTTAGTAAGAGGTCCTTAGAGTGCAAGGACTATTTCATAGAGAATTGCAAACATGGGGCTGGCATGTATTTAACTGATTAAAGTTAATATGCAGCAAGGTTCTTCATGATAAGTATACTTACATTAAACAGTGACAAAATTCTCAGTAAACTTGTAGGTGTAGGGCCTTATGGCAGAGCTTCTGCAATTTCAAGGTCAGACGTAGTGACAACAGCCTATTAAACAGTGACAAAATTCTCAGTAAACTTGATGGTGTAGGGCCTTATGGCAGAGCTCCTGCAATATCGAGGTCATATGTACTGACAGCAGGCTATTAAACAGTGACAAAATTATCAATAAACTTGCGGGTGTAGGGCCTTATGGCAGAGCTCTGGCAACATCAAGGTCAGATGTAGTGACTGTAGGCTCTGCTCTGTGAAAGAAGATAGTAATGAGTAAAACCGAAACTAAAGCACAACTAAAAATAAAATGGAAAATACTACATCCGATATCCTGAAGTAGGAAAACAAAGCACGTTTATTAGTACATTTAGCGCTATCATCTCAAATGAGAGACTTCATCAGAATACAAACATACCAATCAACCACATTTAAATATAAATTAAAACCAGTGACATCACAAACCCTGTAATCATGTTAAAGAAACACAATCCTACTAAACTTGAAATTCAATAATAAACTTATAAAATAAATCCATCATACATATAAATATTTAAACATTTAAATATCATAAAACCATAAGATGAAATCTTTTTACATATGTTCATAATATTGTATACTTGTAAAAATACATATATATATATATATATATATATATATATATATATATATATTAGAAATTCACTCAAAACTGTTTGTTATTTATACTAGTATATATAAATACTTTAAAACTGCATTTACAAAATTATATATATATATATATATATAATTTTTTATTTTTATTTGGTTATTCCATTTTATAACATTTTATAACCTACTGGCTCTTTCCAATAACATAGGGGCTATTAACACATTGTCATTTAAACCTGGTGGTAACATAGCACCCAACCTTAGCTGCCACTGACTCTCCTTCTTTTTTAATAAATTTTTCCATTCGCCCCCTCTTGGATTATTCTTTACAATATCCAAAATCCCAAACATAAACTTGTCAAAATTTGCACAAGTAGCTGCATGCTTATACAGAGCATTTGTTGATTTTTTATTTTTCATGTCATTTAAATGTTTATATATCCTATTTTTCAACATGCATTCGGTTTTTCCTACATACAAATGCCCACTTGATTTGCACAATGCCAAATACACCACTCCCATGGTGTTACAATTTCCTTTCTTAAAAAATATTTTACTTTTAATATTATTGTCCAAAACCAAACTATTTTGTTTATTGATGTATGAACAATAAGCACACATGCCGCATACCTGCGTACCCTGTTTGACCACCATTGTATTTTCTATCCTTTTTTCCAACAATTGCTTTATGTTAAACCCCACCTTGTTTATAAACCTAGGTCTTTCCCCTACTTTATTAAAAATCTCCTGATTAGTCCTAAATATATTCCAATTTCTTTCCAGTGCTTTTGTAACCCTGTATGTATTAACATTATACTGTAAAATACAAGCCTTACTAAAATTATTCTGTGCATAATTAATATTTATACTACTATTCTCTGGTACCAAATTTAAACTGGCTCCCGGAAGTGGTTTATATTTGCTCCCCCAATTGTCATAGACCTCTTGGGGAATCTGACTCAACAAGTCCAATGGAATCCCCTCTCCTGAAACATATTGGAAATGGTGGTAATCTCCTTAGCCAAATCTTCATTACAGGAAGTCATACGTGACACTCTTATGGCCTGTCCTTTTACAATACTCTTTTTCTGCCCCAAAGGGTGATTACTTTTGAAATGCAAATAAGCATTACAAAAAGTTTTCGTTCTATATATTTGTGACTTAAAATGTTACCCTTCCTTAGATATAAATGTGTCCAAATAGTTGATTCCCTTCCTATCATACTGATATGTGAGCTCAAGAAATTCAGTACTGGAATTGAGATACTGTATGAATTGTGGGATTTCTTCTTCCAAGCCAGACCAAAGAATAAAAATATCATCTAAATATTTAAATGTTTAAATATTTAAATGTATGATGGATTTATTTTATAAGTTTATTATTGTATTTCAAGTTTAGTAGGACTGTGTTTCTTTGACATGATTACAGGGTTTGTGATGTCACTGGTTTTAATTTATATTTAAATGTGGTTAATTGGTATGTTTGTATTCTGATGAAGTCTCTCATTTGAGATGAAAGCGCTAAATGTACTAATAAACATGTTTTGTTTTCCTACTTCAGGGTATCAGATGTAGTATTTTCCAAAATAGTAATGCGTGTCCACTCCAGAATGGGATAATTTGCTTTGGACAGCAAAGGAGTCTGACAGTTAGTCATAAAAAAAAATCAACCAAAGTTTGACCTACATATTAAAATGTCAAGTCTAAAACTAACATAAAACTGGTAAGCTCTATAAAGTCAAAACATTTCTGACCAATGTGGCAGGGCTGCTACAATCAACTCCTCTGTTGTCTTCTCACATCCGTGCTCATCCCATCTTCTACCTGGGCTCTTACCCACTCAGCTACAAAAGCTCTAGTAAGCTTAAAATACAATCCCAAAATTTGCTTCTAGTTGCAATAGTAAGAAACATTGTTTGTCACTTAACAATCTTCAATGGCTAGGCATTTTATTACTTAATGTACTAGTCTTCCACTCTCTGACAACATGGCTCAACATTCTGCTCTCACCTATCTGTGGCCAGTCAGACCACATTAGGTGTGTTAAGTCAGTAGCAACTGCCTTAAGCTTACTGACTGTTAACTGTAAATGATAGTACAACCTGAGAAAGAAAGAAATATTTAAAAACATGGAGACAAACCTTTCACTTCAACCCACTATTAGTAAGCATCATACCTACACAACACTACATCAATCACAGCACACTACTAGGCCCATAACTCATACTAAGGTGGCAAAGAACATTCTAACAAAGCCTTCTAGAACCTACCCTAGAAGATCCCAGCATCCAGCACACAAGACACCTACACTTTTCTCACTCATGCATACTGCAAATCCACACAGCTCACCCAAGAGTCACCAGAAAAGCAGATCTGAGCACATAGGGCTCATCAAGTCTGCTTCCACACAGGGAAATGCTTTAATCATGGGTGAATCTAATTTGGCCAGCAGTCTACAACATTCCTTGCTGTTTTAACTAATAGTACCAATAGATTTTAGTTTAATGTTGTTTAAACTCTCAATAGTTCTAGTATATGTAGGTTTAATGTTGCCAACCATACTCTAGAGTGTTGTTTAACCCCTAGTACATCTTCTGTTCCCTTTGTCTCCTGTTTTTAAACTTATATCTACAACATTTCCATCTCTGCCTTGCTCTCATTCCCTCTTCAGCTCTGATTTTCACAGTTGCTTCCTTTCTAATTGTTTCAGTGCTGTTTCAAACTGCTGATCTGACCCTGTCAGTACTGGTTCCACCCATCTAGGCCACTGTGATATCCATCTCCAGTCTCTATTCCAACCCCTCCCCTAGTTTCTTTCACTTTCTTTTCTTTCCAACCCCTCCCCCAGACTCTTTAACTTTGCCTTCCTTCCTATGTTGCTTGCCTTTACCTCTCTGGACCACTCTAATCCCTTCCCTATACCACTGCTAGAATATCCCTTACCCCTTGCATACTTTCGTCTGAATTTACCTTACACTCCACTGATTGTTTTTCACTTTTGACCTTGATTCTTCCCTTCCTTGGATCTACCCACTACGTTCGCCCTACTGGCTCACTCTGCTCCCCTACCCACCACCCAAATCTCACCCACCCCCAATACTCTTACACTTATACTTAGCTAGCCACTCCCACCACTTCCACCATCCAGTTCAAACTACTTAGCTAGCCACTTCCACCATCCAATCCAAACTACCCATCATACCCCCAAAATCTCCTCCCACAGTTCACCCATTACAGTAAGCCTACCTTTCAGAGTTTACTGCCAAACACAACTTATTCTGATAAACTACTAAACAATTAACCTAAACCATAATCTCTTACTCAAACTAACTTCACAACTTAACTCACCCCTACTTCTACTCTAATAACCAACATCATGACCCTCAAATCTCTATCCCTACTTACTCAAATAATAATTCTAATTACCTTAACTTACCTAAATTAAATCACCCAACCTACTAATGCAAACCACTCCCACCCATTTCACACCACTACCCCATCCTCTACAAGGTACACATCTACTGTTACTCATATATCTCCCAGTCTCTACCCCCTCAACACTAGCATGCTCTTTCCCTATAGACTCCTTCCTAACTCTAGAAACACTGTTCCCAACTACACTAGTCTAATGTCCACAAAACTCTCTACCTGTATACTACACCCCAAACAAACCAAATACCTCATCCATCATCTTATCTTTATCCTTCTCTCTGGGGACATCCATCCAAACCCAGGCCCTCTACCACACTGCATCCAACCCCCCAAGTAACAGGCAAACCCCTCCACTTCTCAGCTCTAAATGCTCAGAGCCTATGTAACAAAATTCCAAACCTTCATGTCTGGCTTCTACATAACCAGCCCGATATTCTCTCCATCTCAGAAACCTGTCTTAAGCCCCACATACAAGATTATGAAATAACTCCTCCCACCTACCACATGTTAAGGAATGACAGAACACAAAAAAGGGAGGTGGTGTGGCACCCCTTTACTCAGCATCCCTCTTAGTCACCCCCTATACCAAACGCTTTCCCAAATTTGGCAAGGCAGAAATAATACTGGCTCTACTCCACCTAAACAAACATAAACTCATATTTGTTCTCTCCCTCTATACCCCCCCTGGCGACTATATCTCATCCCTTCAAGATATTCTCTCCTGGGTCTCTACCAGCATTACTCATGAAACCATAATCCTGGGGGACATGAACATAAACTGGGCCACAATCCAATCTCCTACTAACTCACTCAATATTAACTTATATAACTTTACACAACTAATCAATTCCACTACCAGGCCTTCCAAGAACTCCATCACTGGACCTACAATAGACTGGATTCTAGTATCCCAGCCTCACTATATCTCTGATAGTGGTATTCTCCCAGACCCACTAGCTGACCATTTCCCTACTTTTACCCACTCGTTGCCTAAAGTACTTCAATGCTGAAACCTTCTCAAATGCACTAAAAAGCACAAACTGGAACTCATTAAAAACTCTTTCCCTAGATAATGCTCTATCCTACTTAACTCTACTTTCACAAACTGGCTCAACTCCTTCGCCCTTCTAAAAACAAGACATATAAAAAGTAACCTGTACCCTGGTTAACCAAAAATACCTTAGCTACTATGCGACTCCGTGACAAACCCTGAACATGTTATCATAAAAATAAAACCAAAATGGCCCTAAACGAATATAAAACACTATGAAATAAAGTCAAAAAACTTATTACCTATTTCTCCACTCTCCAAACCAACCACACCACCAATCCCTAACTATTTTGGAAAGGAATCTCATCTCTTCTCAACCCAGGAAAAAAAGAAAATCCTTGCCCCAACCCAGATGCCTCTGACATGGACTTGGCTACCCAATTTAACTCTTTATTCATAGAGTCCATAAGCAAGCCAACATCATCCTTTACCAGCACCTCTACAACCCCTCCTAAGCGTGCTCCCATTTCTTCCTCCCCTAGCATTCCTTGCCCCCGAACTCCACCTTTCTCTATCAATCCCATCTCTATATCCACCATAAACAACTTCGCCTAAAATTAAAACCTGGTTCCAATTCCTCTGATGAAATTCCCTCCTACTTCCTAAAAGTAGCCACAGAAGCCATTGCTCTCCCTATTAGCATACTAATTAATCGGTCTATCTCAGAAAGCCAGGTCCCCCAGCTCTGGAAGAAGGCCTTTATTATTCCTCTCCATAAAGGTGGCAATAACAATGACATCCCAAACTTTTGCCCTATCACCATCCTATCCCCTATTTCCAAGCTACTTGAAAAGTGTGTACACCAACAACTCTTACCCTACCTCATCAATAATCAGCTTCTTACCACCACACAACATGGCTTTAGACCAGGTCATAGTACCTCCACTGCCCTTCTCTCCTTTCTAGAAACAATAAACAAAGCCCGTGACTCTGGCCACTTTGTATCCACTCTTTTCCTCGACCTCTCTAAGGCATTTGACACTATTTCCCACAACCTCCTTCTTACCAAACTCTCTAAACTTAACCTATCCCCTTCCTCTACCCAGTGGTTCTCAAGCTATCTCACAAACAGGCAACAAGCAGTTAAATGGAAAAAAGCTACCTCACCCTTCCTTAATACATCCACAGGTGTCCCCCAAGGTTCCATTCTAGGCCCCCTACTATTCATCGTATTCATAAATGATTTCTTCCAAGCCATTCCTAACTCCAGTCTCATCCAATATGCAGATGATTCTACTATATTCTGTTCCTCCCCTTCCATCACAACTCTTAACAATCTAACACAAGCTATCTTCTCTTCCACTGAACAGTGGATGCTCGACAACCATCTAGCGTTAATGCAACCAAAACAAAACCTATGTTATTCAATGCATCCAAAACCTCTTCCCTATACAAACAATCCTTAATAATTACCAATAATAATACCCCCCTAGAACTAGTCTCTGACACAAAATTACTAGGAATTATCATTGGCAATCAACCAAAATTTGATAAGCATTTACAAACAAATATAAAAAAAAACAAAAAATTTGGTATGCTTTACTGCCACAGTCACTTTATCTCTCCCACCACCAGGATTACATTAACTAATATATACCTCATCCCATCCCTTTTATATGGTGCATCTATCCTAACCAGCCTACAATCTTCCCACAAAACAAAACTCTCATCTTGTTATAACAAAATATCCAAATTTGTGGCAGGTCATAGAGCCTCTTCTCACCACTGTAATTCCCCTTCAGCAACTAAGTTGGCTAGAATTCCCAAAATTCCTCACATATACCCAGCTGATCCAAGCACACAAACTCATTCATAACCTGTCTCTCTGCCCCTCCCTAGCAAATACCTTTGAAATACATAAACCAGATAGACTCCTAAGATCCAATTCCCACAACCAGATTAAATTGCATAAACTAACGCATCCTGCTGGGAATCAATTGATGTCCTTCTCTCTTGCATGCCTCTGGAACTCTCTCCCTTCTCCCATCTGCACCATCAGCAGTCTCTCCTTGTTTAAAACCTCACTGCACTTGCACCTTACTTCACAATGGAAATGCTCTTGCTCTCATCCAACCTAATTCTACCACACTTTCTTCCTAACTTTTCAAACTTTGTTGCCTGTCACTTCCTCTTAAAGTTTTACATCCCTTGGGACATATTCGACCAATGACTAAAAAATTACCTCATTGAAATTCCCTAAAAAAAAAAACTACTACTTACTGAATTAACCTGATATAATTTTCCCAATGAAAATCTTTTTTTATTTCTGTATTATGTAACATCTATTTGAATTGTGCAATATGGGTTTGTACTATACAAAATATGTATTTAACATTTAATTGAAATGTATATTATGGATTTGTGCTCTTTCTGTACTATGTATTTGTATTTCTCTGGAGCTTTTCTCCCCAGGACTCCATTGAAAATTAGCTTCTTGTAGCCCAATGGATTATCCTGGAAAACAAACTGCAAATAAATAAA
Organism: Protopterus annectens; assembly: GCF_019279795.1. Classification (NCBI taxonomy): domain Eukaryota; kingdom Metazoa; phylum Chordata; order Ceratodontiformes; family Protopteridae; genus Protopterus; species Protopterus annectens. The sequence goes on along the minus strand of NC_056725.1, from coordinate 1,488,894,086 downwards.
TAAATAAAATATTCCACACCTACCAGACTGGACAAGAACAGAGTGACTGTCAGGATCCATGATGTCACAAGTATGACTATAACCTAGTGGTGCCCATGTGGAAGTGAATGACCTGAGGCACTGCACTGCAGGGACATGCAGAGGGACTTGATGACATTTACTATACATATGCTTGATATAGGAAAGACACTTGTCTTGATTACCATCTTGCTTCCACTAAGATAGCTAGATACCAAGACAAGATAATTGGCTTCAATAACTGGCTGCTTAACCTGTGTCATTCTAAGGGAGTCCAGTATGTGTTGACCTGGAATGAGATAGAAGTTAAGATGCCTTGTTTTACCAGGGATGGCTTACACCTCTCATGCCAGGGTTTACACATACTAGCTTAAGCCTTTGCTTCCCCACAGTTCATTTTGTAGGCAAAGTCCCACTACTGTGCAGTCCTACAGAGCAAACTAAAGTCAAAATAGTCTCAAGCTAAACGCAAAAAAAGTGCAGCATAGGGCCGTTCAACAAAAAAGCTGTTCCCACCTCATATGTTATGAACATTACTCCTGTTCAGACAGATATTGTCATAAGAGACCTAGGTCCTTATGTGGACTGTCCATACTGCCAGCCCAGCTACCTGGAATTTTGTAAATTATTGTGTGTCATTTGTGAATATTAACATGATTTATATAGAATTGCAACACAAGGAGATACTGCCAGTACAGCTGTCTGGAATTTTTTAAATGGTTATGTGTCATTTGTGAATGTCAACATGCTTCATGCTTGTGTTACAACTGTATTAGAAATGTATGCCATATTGTTGAGACGTGTGCTGAAGAGATATTTTGTAAAGTACTGAGCATAAATGTATATACACTATTGTAACTGTTTAGATGTACATATTTTAACCATGGAAACTAGAACACAGGAGATTATCTCGAAGAACTTCAGAAGAATAGTTGAAATTAAGTTACTTTATGGTTGGGCCATAAATAAAATATATTATCTCTCAGTTTCAGTGTAGTAACATACACAGTGTCTAGAACTAGAAGTTATTTGTATTGTCTTGGAAGTGTTTATTGTTTTATGACTTCCAGGATCTGCCTTAGATCTAAGAGAAGTCCTCGTTTATGCATTTTCACAGGTCGATGCTGAATGCTACCAGCTGCATCAGTGGGGGTTTTCACCTGGGACAGTGTCCGATGACAAAAAGTGATCTCATTCTGCAAGCTATCCCAGCAGTAATATTTGGGATATTGATTTAAGAAGTCTCTGTGAGAGAGTAGGCATTTGGTATGTTGTCTTTGACCTGACAAGAACATCCACTCACCACATTTGGTTGTTACTCTGTAAGTAGGTTAACTAGTGTACAGTAATTTTTCTTAGACACAGTCAAGAATATAGTGAAGTATAGCTTATATGTTTATATATTTGAGACTGTCCTGCAATGTTGTTTTAAATATTTCCTGTAATTTCTTGTGATTTCAAACTCTGATGCAACTGTAATTATTTACTGAGTATTTTCTTGCTCTTTTATTATTTGTTATTAAATACATTTAGACTTTTCATTGTGGCTGATATTTGTGAGACATATTTAAGTTTTGAGAGTACTTGCATATTTATTTGGTGACACTGTGTAGCTACTCCTGATAGCCTTGCTCTTGGTCAAACTACCATTTGTATTGATACTAACATTACATAGTAAGATTGCACACCCTTTGTTAAGGGCCTTAAAGTAGTTGATAAGGTCGTGGCTGGTGGCAGTGATAACTACCTTATAGTCTGAAGGGGGCATAGCTAGTAAACCTGTGCCAGCCTTTCTCAGGTGTGTGTGTGTGTGTGTGTGTGTGTGTGTGTGTGTGTGTGTGTGTGTGTGTGTGTATAAATCACACCTCAGAGTGTGTGTCTGTCAGCTACTTGGGCATGGACACGAAGCACTGGTTGGACAGAGGGGGTGCTGGAGGTCCTGGCCTGGCCACTCAGCTGGGATCTCAACTTTATAGCTGTGCCATTGGGGAGTCTTATTGGGGATCTGGAGTAAGAGGGAGAAACCAGCCCTGGACTGACTGTGGTCTCTGTCTGCTCTTAAGGGAAATTGCACTTGATGTAGAGAGCTACATCTGGAAATACCGTGTTTGTGCTTGTCATCCTCTGAATGTACATCCTGCATTGGTGTTAGTGGTGAGGAGTGAGGCTCCTTGATTACTGTTGCCAGTGTTGGGGCGTCACATGGACAACTCTCTCTCATTCAGTGATCACACCTCCATCATAGTCAGGAAATCCTTCTATTTGGTCCAGTCAATTTCCAAGGGAATATCTTAAAGAGCCAAAGAAGATAAACTACCACTGAACTCTTTTCTTATCAGATCCTTCATTAAATACAATATCCTCTTTGATATGTGTAAAATCAAGCCTTTCACCCAACTGGAAAGGCCCAAAGATACCTAATGAAGAAAATTAAAGGTCTTAAATCCTTCAACTATCCTGAAAGATTAGCACAACAATATTTGCACTCAGAAGCCTACAGGCTAAGGCTACCTGTATCTTGCTTTTTGAGTCATGAAACACCCAGTCCTGATTGACCTCTTATTTATTTGCAAAACCAGTGGCGGCACAATGACCAGAACTATAGACTTAAACCTACACCAATAAATAAAAAAGACTCACTGGCAAGATAGGTTCTTAACTCAATGTATTTCCTGCCTGTGGAATAAGCGACCAGTAAAAGCCAAGCACTGTACTACTTTGATTGCCTTTAAGGTTAATCTTTCTGACTGGATGGGTATAAAAAGACACACATTTACACCATGGTTATCATATATAGCCCTGCTCAACTTGGAAGGTAAGCAATATTTAGTGCTTCAGAAGGGAAGCACACATTTAAGTGTGCCTGTTTAAAGGAGTACACAGCTAGACACACTGTGGTCCTCATGATCACTTGCCCAGTATTGTTTCTATCTAACTGTACTTCAGTTATCTTTTGCTCACCAGCCATTATATTTTCCTGTCTACCCAGCTATCACTGACATAATTTCATGGAGACATTCCACCCTCCCACCCTTCCATGAGCTCAGGAAATTGGTGGGGCAGGTAATCAACATTCAGACAACAAAGATTTGGTAGCTGCAGATGTTCCATAGTTAGTGCTAAACTATGGAATAAATTGACACAGGATATAAGATAAACTGATAAAAGAAAACATTCAATTTAATACTGAAAGACCACCACCACAGAGACATGACCTAGAACTATAGTTTCATGTCACAATATTGTTTTCTGTCTTATACTTTCCACTCTTGTCTTCTGCAATGTTTCGCTACTACACTGGCAATGTAAACCATGTAGTCCCCTTCATAAGGAGTAGCAGTGATGTAACTGCCATTTTGGTGTTTTTTATTTACTTCTCTTCTATAGCATATATTTCATATGATGCATAATGTCTTCATCTTCATACTTATCTGTAATATGGCATATTAATCTGTATTCCTCTGTGCCCCTCTTGTCTTACAACTTCCAAAAGTTTATTCGCAAATACTATACTACTATTTATTAACTGCTCTATTACTTGGAATTCTTTTTGTCATTAAGACTCCACTGAAAATGGAACTTCCCAGCTGGACATTCATGGTTAATGAATGTAAATCAATCAATCTGACAGTCAATCTCCACTTAATATGACTTGATCGCTAACTTTGGTTGATGCAATAATTAGTGGAAGTTTCATTTTAGGGTTACTAATATTTTTTTCCCAATAAGTTCCACCCCAATTTTCCCCCCAGACATGGGACTCCCCACTTCATGCACTACTGCAAGTACATTGTGTAATTTTCCTGAAGAATGTTCCATATTTGAGTGACAGCTCCTTCCATGCACACCTGAAAAACAATGTTGCCACTTTACATCTTGGCAAACAGTTGTAAGAGAAGCAAAATGATTACTTCAGACTGGTCTAGTTTATTCTACACTTTTATCCCAAAGAAGACTCAGAAGAGAAATTTTCTGATATATGGGGCATTAAGAGATGTACACTTAGAAGAATTTCTCGGATTCTTAGTTAGAAATTCAGTGCTGGACTTAAGAAGTTCCGAATCAAATTTATTCAGAAGGTGCATCAAGAATTTTAAGATGGAAAATGCGGTTTGCTGATGAAGTAGCTCCTTCATGGAATGCAATTTCAAATAACCTGAACAACTCAGACAACAGTGAAGTATTTAAGTTAAATGCGTGCTTTGCTGGCAGTAAATAATATATCTGGTGAGGATTTAACTTTCTGCGTCACTGTCTCTTTTTCTGCAAAGTTCTGTAAATATGCATCCAAAAAATTCAGTGAAATTAACATCTTGTATGTAAACTGATCAGTATAGTCCTTTGAGATGGATAACATTCAATATTTTTGATGTGAAACATAATTCTTTCATTTTAGCTGTGCATCTCTGATTCTACTTTAGGGGTATATTCCACTATGGCATTCTAAAATAATTGTTTTAATTCACAATGTAGGTCAAGTGTTAGGCAGGATATGAAAATTCACATTATGCTATCCAAGATGTAGGGTGCTAAAAGGAGTACGCAATCCTGAGACAAAAACTATTACAACTATAATATGGACATGGTTTAACATTTGCTCAATGCAGCCTGCAGCTTAGGCAGCTTTTAATGATTAAAACCAAATGTGTAGTGTACATTTTGAAATCTGCAGAACAAATATAATTGCTATCCCTTTTTAAATGTAGGCAAAACTATCTATGTAAAATAGATTTGTAAATCCAAATGTAGAGATATATAGATGGCAAAACAACTAACTGACTTTAAAATAGTCTGATCTAAAACTCAAGCACGTGGCATCTGCCATGTGTTAACAGTAAACACATTTTGATTTCTACTCGACAACAAATGTTTGTTAGAGCTAATAACAATGTAACAGCATAAATATACTTCTGTAATACACCATTATTTTGCTTTTCTTGCAAGTAGAGCATTTCAACAAACGAGGCAATAGATTTTAATAAACTTTTCTTGTTATTGCACACTTTAAAAATACAAATGGCACCCATATACCCAGACACAAGGATATCATTAAAATCCCAACTAAAAGTATAAAAATTGTTAATAAAAAACAAAGCTCAGATTCACTACATCCAAAACTATATTGATTGTAGCCTATGAAAAATTGCTTTTCACTTTTTAGTACATGAACAAACAATGCAATGCATTCCTCAAGCTATTCAATTTCTTCATCTTATTAAATGGGTATTACTGGACTTGAGCTACTTGTAAAATGACAATGTAAAAACAAGTCCAATACAGATATCCGTAGTGGGTGTAAGTCTGCCCCCTTGTTTAGCACAGAATTCCTGAAGTGCTGTACAAGACACTATACAGTACCATGTACACTTATCTGTGAATATCTAATGCAGAAGAACATATTGATTTCTAACAAAAAGATATAAAGTCTTTTAAAATAGCAGAAAAAACATTGTTTTAAAACAATAAAAATGTGGGGTTGGTGTTGGCATAGTCGTTAAGGTTTTCATTTTTATAAACACTAGGTGCAAGATTTGAGTCTCACCATTGGTGGTTATTTGCTAGGCATGTAATAGACTGACCATCTAGTATTTACTTATGAACTATGAGTATTCCTTCTCTTTACAAATCATTGTGCTTATAATGCAGACACATACAGAACTCAGGATATGAAATAAAAATTTAGTTCTAGAAGTATGCAATGATTACCTCATGTAGAATATATACCTACAATTATGATAACTGCTATGTCTAATATTTTAATTACTTAGGTCATCAGCATAATTACATTTAAAGTCTTACAATAATGTGTCCTATAATAAAATATATTTTGACTTGATAGTAAAAAAAAAAATGGAGAAAAATCCCATACAATTGTGAAGACACGACAGTAGCACATTGGCAAAGTTAAAAGAGAATGGAAGTAAACAACTGAGGGTTGGAAGGACACATACCGATGAAATATAGCATAAGAAAGAGTTATATTTCTAGCATGGCCTGACGCATATGTAAACATACCTCTCAACTGTCCAGAATTTTGCAGAATGCCAGAATTTTTACCTTGTGTTTTTGGTCTGTCCCTCATACAATTTGTGGTTTTCCGGCAAATCATGGAGGACTGACAACGCTAAATAATGTCTGAAATGTGATGTTCAGACTTCATATCCTTCAGTATACTGATGCTAATACAAAACCTGTTATTCTAATAATTTAATAAGTTTATGAGACTGATATTTAAAATTTGTCCCTGATTTTGGGTCTTTGCCCACCCATTATTTTTGACATTGTCAAGAATTCTTGTGGTATGAATGTAAATGGCCTGACCAAATTAAATGGCAGACTATAATTTTAGATGCCAATGTCTGACCAGTATATAGAATTCATACACCAAAATTACACACATTTTAAGATGAATCCTCCTTTTCTTTGTAAAGATCAGTAGTGGGAACCACTCACTACACAAATAGGTGAACTGTGTCTGTCTTCACTGCATATGTCTGGATAATACTCTCCATTCTGCCAGCTGGCCATTGGCTAAACCTTTTTTTAACAGTAATATACTGGTTAGGAATAGTGAATGGCTACAGATATAAGGTATGCAAACCTAGGTCTGCTGGGCTTACAGTGTTAATCAAATCTATGTTCTGTTAACTTATAAGCAGAAAAGTAATAGAAGAAATGTTCAGTAAGGGGTTTAATTAACTTCAGAAGTAAAAACTATGTCAATTGTTAGCACTTTGTCCCAGTGGTATATAAAGAAGTTATGTAGTAGAAAACACCATAATGCCAAGGTTTGTGACACCACACTCCATTCATATTGCAATTTTGTTTGACTTCTAGTACAGGCTAGAGATGTAGGTAGAGAAACATTAAACTTTTATAGGCATTACACTTTCAATATCTGTTACTAGGATAATCCACCACATTGTTGTGGAAGTTGCACACAAATTACACAAGGCTAACTAGATCTCAGTCACCTTTCACATGGCTTAGCCATCATACTGTTTACATGTAATCAGGAACTTTTCCTGGCAAAAGGCTAATCCACAACATATCACAACAGCTGAACACAGGACTAACAAAACTAAGTGTCACAATCATAGGTTCATAGGTTGGTACTAGGCTATCAGCCCTAGGGCCTACACAAGCCTAGCCATAACAATTCCCTGGCTATTTCTTTCCACACTATTTACTTTCCTGGACCCCTGTCTAGCAGGGTGACTGACGTGATCCCCGGGGTGAATTTCCTTTCTCCCATCCAATCGTCAAGGTTCCTTTTGAAGAGGGCCAAAGAGGCACTCTGCTTGACATGTATGGGCAATCTATTCCAGAGTCTGGGGAGTCTCTAGGTCAGGAACCTATCCCTCCAGCATGTTTTGTTTATTGTGATGACAAGGTTTAGATCCCTGGAGCGTGTGGCTCTGAGAGATTGAGATTTCTTTAAGTGTAGCATGTCCAACAGCTCTGGGTTTGACATGGCCTTGTATGTTAAGCAGAGATCGTCTCTGAGTAGACAATATGCCACAGAGTATAGCTGGAGTTTTTTAAGGCGGTCAGCATAGGGCATCTACTTTAGGCCTGTGATTCTTTTAGTGAGGTATTTCTGCGGCCTTTCCAGGTGTTGCAGATGTCTTGAGAGGTACATACCAAATGGGGCATTGTATTCTATAATGGCACTAATGAGGGATGAGTACAGTGGGACAATGACCTCCTTTTTTCTGGATGAAAAGCCCTTAGTGATGAGGTGTGCCACATAGAAGGATTTCCTGACTGTTGTGGTGATGTGGTTATCGAAAGTGAGACCACTGTCCACCTGTGTCTCTAAGTCTCTTATCACACTTTCAGTGTTTAGTGTACTGCCACCTATATGGTAATTCATGGGTACATGTTTTTACCCAAAGGGGATAACTATACATTTCTTGGCATTGAGCTTGAGCCCATGGCTCTGGCACCATGCATCTGTTTCTGTAAGGCCCTTTTGTAGAGCATCCACATCATTTGGGGATTCAATAATGGCTCCCAGTTTGCAGTCATCTGTGAACTTTGTTAGCCAGAGTCCCTTAGTGTTGGCCTGTACTTCAGAGAAGTAGATGCCAAACAAGAGCGGTCCAAGGACTGAACCCTGATATACTCCACTTTTCACTTGTCTGGAGCTGGATTTGGAGTCAGCTACTTTTACAGTGTGGGTTCTACGAATAAGCCAGTTAGCAACCTATTGGGTGACGTAGGGATTAATGCCCAGCTTAGTAAGTTTATCTAAGATTCCAGAGTGGGTGATGGTGTCAAAGGCTTTGGCAAGGTCTAGATAGACTGTGTGGACCACCTTACCCTTGTCCATGGCTCTGGAGACTGATTCGAAGAAGTCAATCAGGTTCAGGAGACAAGATCGGCCCTTCACGAACCCAAACTGGATGGGGTCCAGTATTTGAAGGTTGCCAATGTCTTTGTTTATAAGTTCCATGATAATACGCTCCAAGGCCTTGCAGATAAGGCTTGTCAGACTGATGGGATGGTAGTTTCCAGGATCCAAGGTGGATCCCCCCTTGTGGAGTGGGATAACTGTAGCGCTGCACCACTCAGTGGGCACGAAACCTGAGGTGAGGCTATGATTAAACATGACACTTAGGTGAGGTGCCAGTTCATACTGTAGTTCATGTAGTACACAGCCTGGGATGTCATCTGGTCCCATGGATGCTGTATTCTTAGCTTTGGAGAGTGTGTTTTTTACCTGTGTGGCTGTTATTAACGGAATTTGGCAATCTTCCGGTACTGAAATGGGCCATTTTGGGGGTGAGAGGGGGGTGAAGTTGGCATTGAATCGATCTGCCAGGATATTGGCAATATCCTTTTGATCAGTATATTTAATGCCATTCTGTTTTAGCTCAGAGCAGATCTGAGCATTGCCATTTAGATTCTTGACATAACTATAGAATGCCTTGTGGTTGTCTTTGGAATCTTTGGCAATTTTATTTTCGTAACTAGCTTTGGAGGATTTTATGAAGGATCTCAGTTTCTTACTGAGGTGGGTAAGGGAGTTTTTTGCATCCTGGGATTTTCCTCTTTTCTGCAACAGTTTCTTCCTTTTGTTGTAAAGTTTGTTTATGGCAGGGGACCACCAGATTGGCTTCCTTTTTTTGGATGAGAGCATCTTGGTTCTATTTTGGATGGCACGATTCAGGTATGAGTGGATGTCCTCATACAGTGCCTTAGTGTAGGATTCAGCAGTTGAACTTTCAGTTCCCTTCTGCATGGGTGTCATGAAGTTTGTCACTTCTGACTTGAGTAGCATGAAGTTGGCTTTAGAGAAGTTTTTTATGGAGGTTCCCTTACTGGGGGGTGGGGGTGGGATGTGGATGTTAAGGGTGATTAGCTTATGGCCAGACCTGACTAATGAGGGGGAGACCATAGGTGTGGAGCATCGATTTCCCATGTTGGTAATGACCAGGTCTAGGATATTGGAGCCCCTGGTGGGACTATGGATTAGTTGATCCAGGGTGTTGGAATTTATGAATTCCAAGAACCATTGGGCAAAGGAGTTGGTACATGAGTAGTTTTCCCAGTTAATGGCAGGGTAGTTAAAATCACCCAGTATTATGGTGTTTGGTTCTATCTTAATATTTTCCAGTATGTTTAGAAAGGTGTAGTGAGAATCTTGCGGTATGATGGGGAATCTGTAGCAAGCTACAATTTGGATTGCAGTCTTACCTAGTGTTAGTTGCACCTGGAGAATTTCAGATGCATTGTGTTGGGCAACTAGCCTGGTGGTGTGAGTATCCTTGGTGAATATTGACACTTCTCCACTTATAGTGTTTAGGTCCTGGTTTGGTGGCCAAAAAGTGTGGTAAGAGTTGTAGCCTGGTATTGTAGGGGTGCTCTCTGGAGCCTTGAACCAGGTCTCAGTTACTGCACAGATATCGATGTTCTCCATTTTTAGGAGTGCCTCGAAAGAGTGCATTTTGAGGTTTAGACTTCTAGCATTGAGTAGCATTACCTTCAGCTTTTGCATGCTTGTACCTGTTACGGTGGTGGTTCTGTCCTTTGAACTTTGCCTAAAAAAGGCACTATAGGGTTGGCAAGAGCCTTAGCCAGTAACCTGAATCCCAGGGGCGACAGGTGCAGACCATCTCTGGCAAAGCATCGTGGTCTGTCGATCATGTTGTCCCAGGCAGACAGATACTGGATCCCCTTTGAATGACACCAGAAGCTTAGCCAATTGTTGAAGTCAATCATTTTGTCCTTGTATTGTGGTATCATTCTGGGCAAAGGCAAGATGCTACTCAGGGCTAGGGTCATACCTGCCTGGGCCACATGATCTGAGAGCTCTTCCATGTCTCTCTTCATGTAGTCCAGGGAGGTATGTCTCAAGTCATTCACTCCAACATGGACTATGACAGAGTCATATTTGTACTTGTTGTGGAGTGACTTGAGTGCATGCGTTATGTGGTGGATCCTGGCACCTGACAGGCAGCTGACTGTAATTTTCTCCTTGTTCAGCCTGGTGAGTGGGACATCAGTGTGCTGGACTATAGAGTCATCTATGACTAAAGTGTTAGGTACGTTGTCTTGCCTTAGGGGCTGTTGCTGGGTGTCACACTGGTGTTGTGAACTATGTGACACTTTGGTTGTGATTGGTGTTTGTTTGCGTTTCAGCTTCAGAAGTCCTTGTTGCTTGGACAGGTTACAGTTACGGGCCTCTGCATATGTGGATTTAGTGTTGCTATATGTGGGTGTTGGTGGTGTGGGTTTAGAAGGGCTATGTGTTGCTTGAGGTGTAGTGTGTGTGTTAACCTTCTCCTCTTGACTGTCTAGCACAATCTTGGGTGGAAAGAGGTTTGCTTCCATTTTGGCTTTGTAAAGTGCATCTCTTACAGGTTGTAGTGTTGGGTGGTAGGAGGAGAGGGTTGTCTATGTACATGAGGCAATTGCTGCATTGCCCCAGTATGCCCAGATTCACCAGGTATACAGGAGAAATCACCGGAAGCTGACCCTTGGACATGCCTGGTTTGGTGCTTTTTTTTGTAAAGTACAGGAGCAGTTTTCCCTTACCATAGCAAGGTACTTTGCACTTATAGGCTGTTTAGTGCCTACTGTTAATTTCTCCTTATTAACAAGGAGAGATGAGTGTTTGTATCAGTTTAAGGTTTCCTAGTGCTTTCCAGTGGTATTAGAGAAAGTGCTAGTCACAGGGATGCTTAAAGGTAAGATTAAAAAAATGCACACTGCAGTGTGCACTAGAGAAGTTAGATGTGAAAGTAGGTAGCTTAAGTTTTACCTGTTTAAAAAGTTAAGGTCTAGTGGAGAGTTACTGGGCAAGAAGACTTGGCTTGTAACTTTGGACCTAAAAGAGGCATACCTGCATGTCCCAATCAGACAATCTTGCAGAAGATACCTCAGATTCATAGCTGGCTCAATGCACTACCAATTCTCTGCACTGCCCTTTGGCTTATCTACTGCACCCAGGGCCTTCACAAAATGCCTTGCACCAGTAATTGCATTTTGCAGACAAAGAGGAATTCAAATATATCCTTACTTGGACGACTGCCTTATTCAAGCAGAAAACAAGGACATTCTACTAAAGCATCTGGCGTTTGTAAAAAGATTACTAATTTGCCTAGGGTACACAGTAAACAAAAAGAAATCAAAACTAGTACCCTCTCAAGAGATAATATTCCTGGGTGCAAGCTTAAATACAACTGCCCAGATGGCTTATCTCACACCAGACAAAGGCAACTGACTTCTTACTTCAAAATGTTGGCAACAAAGACCCAGTTATTTGCAAGAACAATTCTGCAGGCTTTGGGCTTCATGGCATCCTGCATTCTGCTAATTCCATATGCCAGACTGCATATGAGGAAACTACAATGGTATCTAAAAAGTGTTTGGACTCAACATTGCCACAGCCTGGAAACATTAATTACCCTCATTCCCTGTCTGCAACAATAGTTTCGATGGTGGGCACAGGCCTGTCACTACAACAAGGGACAGCCATTCACTTTACCCACAGCCAGGCAGACACTAACAACGGATGCATCAGATTATGCCTGGGGGGCCCACATGGCAGAAAAATGTATTCAGGGCACATGGCCCGCAAGTCAGATGCATCTTCATATCAATCAAAAAGAGATGCTAGCTGTTCAAAATGCCCTGACAGCTTTCAAGGATCTACTTCATCCAGGACAACTATTGATAAAGACGGACAATACTACAGTCATGTGGTACATAAACAAGCAGGGAGGCACAGATTCCTACCCCCTCTACAGACAAGCCATGACTTTGTGGGACACAGCATTGACTTATCAAGTTCACCTGCAAGCACAATTCCTGCCAGGAAAGATAAATGCTCTGGCAGACAAACTAAGCAGAAACCTCATGGATCCCCACGAGTGGAAACTGGATCCACAAGTCTTCAGCATGATAACAAGGAAATTGGGATGCCCAGACATAGATCTATTTGCCTCCCCTCACAATTGCCAACTACAGAGATTCTGCACAAGGACTTATCACAAGCAGGCATGGAAAGTGGATGCCTTATCCTTCAGCTGGAAAAGCCTATCAGTATATGCCTTTCCTCCACTGCCTCTCCTCCCCAAGGTGCTCCTAAAGGTCAGACAAGAGAAGCCAAAAATGATACTGATTGTCCCAGACTGGCCACGCCAGCACTGGTACCCAATCCTAAAGAACTTGTCTCAAGGTTCAGCCTGGACATTGCCTCAAATTCCTCACTTACTGACCCAACAAAACAATCAGATCCTACACAGCCAACTCAGGACCTTAAACCTGGCAGCATGGCGGATAATGTAGCCATTCAGAACACTCCTCTCTCCAAAGCTGTGATGGATGTTATTTTGGTTGGCAGGAGGCCCAGTACCAGAAAATCTTATGCAGAAAAACGGAAGAGATTCTGTGCTTGAAACCAAGCACAAGTAATTGACACATTTGTTCCAAACATTCCTCAGATTTTACAATACTGAGATGCTGGACAGAGGCCTATCCTTTTCATCAATTAAGATCCATGCATCTGCCATTTCAGCCCATTACAATACGGAACCACCTATCTTTTCTCATTCTTTAATAAGGCAGTACCTCAGAGGGGCCAAAAACACAAGACCTCCAAGAAGAGCACCAATACCTGCATGGGACCTCAATTATGTCTTGGAAAAACTCACACTACCTCCTTTTGAGCCAGCCTCAACAGCTGATGTAAAATTCTTATCCTGGAAAACAGCTCTGCTCCTAGCAATAACCTCTACAAGATGAGTCTCAGAGTTACAGGTGCTCATGGCTGTGGAACCTTTTATCATTTTCCATACAAACAGGGTTTCTCTGAGGACAAACCCAACATTTATGCCTAAGGTGGTGTCCAGTGTGGCCCTTAACCAAACCATTCACTTGCTTACCTTTTTATCCAAACCCACAGAACAAGGGTGAGAGACTTCTGCATTCTTTAGACATACATAGACAGCTACGCTTCTACTTGGACAAAACTAAAGCTTTCAGAAAGACTGAGCAACTTTTAGTGGCATATGCTGCCTGATCACAAGGAAAGGCTATCTCAAAACAGACTATTTCAAAATGGATAGGCCATTGCATTAGTTTCTGCTATTCACAACATGGCAAATCAGTGCCTAAGGATATTAGGCCACATTCAGCCAGAGCAGCAGCCTTCCTCAGAGGAGTACCAACCAAAGACATCTTAGAGGCTGCAACTTAGAGTTCGGTGCACACCTTTACAAAGCACTACCACTTACCTCTCTACTCTAAATCCAGAGCAGGCTTTGCCACTGCAGTTCTGCAGGGCCTCATAGCCTCTCCTAATCCTATTTAGCCCCAGCCACACTTCCTCAGCTTTGGGATTCAACCCAAGTGTAATGACTGCAACAGTGAAACACGATGAACATAGTACATTTGTGTACATACCATAAATGTAGATGTTTGAGTGTATTCACTGTTGCAGTCCAGGTTACCCTCCCACCATCCCCCCTTCTTTTGCTGGGTCTTATCTGTACTTCTCTATTCTATACAACCTATTTGGTGTATTTGCTTGTAGACGAAGGAAATGATTACCTTAGTGCATGCATGTTTATTGGCATAATTTTTAGCCCACCCTTTTGGGGGCACCTGACATCTGGGGCAAGAAAAACTGAAGAAAATGGCGTTGGGTGCATCTTTTATACCCCTGGCGCACTGACGTCAGGGAAGAGGTGACAGCAACCGACGCCAGACCAAGACTTTGGAATTCAGGCCGACTGCGGGCAGCCTGCCAGCAGGATAACCCAAGAGTAATGACTGCAACAGTGAATACACTCGAACATCAACATTTATGGTAGGTACACAGCTGTACTTTCTGCTGAGTCAGCGTAGCAGGAGCATTCATTATGAATGGAGAATACTATATAATTTCGTCAGCGGCACCCATTTGTTTCCACTTATATGTATTATTAGCATTGAAATTTTGCAATAACACTGGTCTTGTACGAACTAACCGTTCGCTCAGGTCTACTAGATTGTCTTACTGTAACACATCAGTAGCTTTAGTGGTGTTAATCGTACCATGACAGATTTTTCAGTTATGGACATTGAAATTGCTTTATCAGCATAGGCAGTATGATTATATACCAACTTGATTTCAGGGCTGTATGGTTTAATGTTGCTCCTTGTTTAGCTTTATAACGTGTTTAATGCATCTCCTCTAAACATTACTGTGTCTATTTTTAGTACCACTATTATGCAAGGATATAATGGGGGTTCACACCTGTGGTTAGTTGGGCAAGCAGCAGTTCAATTCAGTCATGTTTTTGGACCAATATAGAATTGTATTAGTGCTTTAAAAACATTGAAACACCTCCTCCATATGTTTTATTCAGAGCTGAGGGGGATCAGAATGTATGAAAGGCACTGTAGACTTTAATAGCCAGAGTGATTACTACGGTTCTGAACTATGTTTCTGTGACTGCATATGTGTGTGTGAATATTCTAGGGTAAGGAGTGCTTCCAGGTAATAATTTTTTTTTTATATTTAAACTACTAGCATTGAGAAGCAGCACCTTTAGGTATTTCTGACTGATATTTATTATGTTGGCGGGCTTAACTTGGCATATCCTAAAAAAGGCGCTATGGTGACAACGTTTTTGTCAATATTCAGAAGCCAAGCGGTGATAAGTGCAAACCATCTCTTGAAAAGCATAGTGGCTTGTCGGTTATGTCCACCCAAGCTGTCAGAGATTGAATCCCCTTGTTGTGACACCAGAAACTAAGCCATTTGTTGAAGTAGGTCATTTTTGCTGGTCCTGTCGTATAATCATTGCTGAAGGTAGGATGCGACTCAAGGCTACATTTATACCCACCTGGGACACGTATTCAGACAGCTCCATGTCCCTCTTCATATAGTCCAGTGAGGTATCATGGCCTATGACCGTCATACTGGTTCTTGTGTTTTAAAGCCACAAGTGCGCGCGTGTGTGTATGTGAATGCAAGCAAGGGGCAAGTGTGTGTGTGTGTGTTTGTGTGAAAATGCAAGCAAGGGGCAAGTGTGTTTATGTGTATGAATGCTTACTAAGCTGGGCATTAATCCCTACATCACTCGATGGGTTGCCAACTGGCTTACTGACAGAACCCACGCTGTAAAAGTAGCCCACTCCAAATCCAGCTTCTGGCAAGTCAGAGTACCTCAGGGGTCAGTCCTGGGACCGCTCTTGTTTGGCATCTACTTCTCTGAAGTACAGGCCAACACTACGGGATTCTGGCTAACAAAGTTCACAGATGACTGCAAACTGGGAGCCATTATTGAATCCACAAATGTTATGGATACTCTAGAAACGGGCCTTACAGAAACAGATGCTTGATGCCAGAGCCATGGGCTCAAGTTCAGTGCCAAGAAATGTATATAGTTATCCCCTTTGGGAAAAAACATGTACCCATTCTGGGACATGCTACACTTAAAGAAATCCCAATCCCTCAGAGCTACATGTTCCAGGGATCTAAACCTTGTCATCACAATAAACAAATGCTGGAGGGATAGGTTCCTGACTCAGAGACTGCCCAGACTCTGGAATAGACTGCCCATACATGTCAAGCAGACTGCCTCTTTGGCCCTCTTCAAACAGAACATTGACGATTGGATGGGAGAAAGAAATTAACCCCAGGGATCACGTCACTCACCCTGCTAGACAGAGGTCCAGGGTAGAAAATAGTGTGGAAGTAATAGCCAGGGAATTGTTATGGCTAGGCTTGTATAAGCCCTAGGGCCGATAGCCTAGTACCAGCCTATGAGCCTGTAGTTAACAGACTGCTATCAGAAGGAAGAAGCCCTTGGGTCAATTTTAGCTGTTGGCAAACAAACGTTGTGTCTGTGTGATAAGCGGCAAGTGTGTGCGCATCTGTGTGATAAGGGGCAAGTGTGTGCACGTTTGTGTGATAAAGGGCACTCTGCCAGTATCTGCTGAATTTTACAAAACCACTTTTACCTCTAAAGCTGTCCCAGCACAATCTGGTAGTTAGATGTAACTTTAAATACACTATACTGGTATGTTCTTCATATACTGAATTGATAAAGTCTGTTTTGTGATTTATGATTTAGTGTTGAATTGTCACTTAATTCCATTAGGTACTGGTGTGCCTTTGCTGGGTATTTTTTTTTCCCTGTGGTTGTGGAATTGTGTAGCTATCAAGACAGGAAGAATTTGATTGTTCCCAGGTAGTGTGGGCATGGTTGCTTAACCCTCCCCTCAAAACCGTAACACCCTTAGTTTTGCAGCCATGTATGGATGGATTTGGATCAGGGTGATTGCAGTTTATAGGTCTCCTTTTTGCTAGGATTTATGTAAGACCCCTAAAGTGGGAAGGATGAAAGTTTAAAAATAAAACATCCTTCATGAAAGGTCTGAGGTGGAAGACTGTGTATGTGGTTATGCTGATAAGAACTAGAAATTCCTGTGTTAACACTAATGTACAGTAGACAGTTTATTGGACTGTGCTGTAGAAGCTGAATCTGTGGACAGGTTTACTGGGCTGTGTAAAGTAGGGCTCACTAGTGTTGGATTAACATACTTTAATAACGTTATAGGTGGAAAACTGTTCAATGGGTGCATTTCATGTACAATTTGAATGGAGCGGCTTGATGTGTAAGATCTGTATAGGCATGTGTTTCTGTTTCTGATGTCTTCACAGCCAAAGTACATAATTACTCATGCATTCCTCGGACGAAGGCGTGGGGTCATTCTTGGTGTTGCCAAACAAACTTGTGGTTATGTGTGTGAAAGGGTGAGTGTGTGAGTTGAGTGAGTGTGGTGTGTGAGTTGAGTGAGTGTGGGGGATGAGTGAGGGTGGGTGAGTGAGTGTGGTGTGTGGGTGGGTGAGTGAGTGTGGTGTGTGGGTGGGTGGGTGAGTGAGTATGGTGTGTGGGTGAATGTGGGGAGTGTGGGTGAGTGCGTGTAGTGAGTGGAGTGGGTGAGTGAGCGAGTGGGTGAGTGAGTGTAGTGAGTGGAGTGGGTGAGTGAGCGAGTGTGGTGAGTGAGCGAGTGTGGTGGGTGAGTGAGTGGGTGAATGTGGTGAGTGTGGTGAGTGGGTGTGGGTGAGTGGGGTGGGTGGTGAGTGAGTGTAGTGAATGGTGAGTGAGTGTAGGTGGGTGGTGAGTGAGGGTGGTGAGTGAGTGTGAGTGTGGGTGGGTGGGGGAGTGTGGTGGGTGAGTGAGTGGTTGAGTGTGGATGAGTGAGTTGGTGTGGGTGAGTGTAGTGGGTGAGGGTGGTGGGTGAGTGAGTGGTTGAGTGTGGGTGGGTGAGTTGAATGTGGGTGGGTGAGTTGAATATGGGTGGGTGATTTGAATGTGGGTGAATGAGTGAGGGTAGTGAGTGAGTGTGGGTGGGTGAGTGTGGTGAGGGTGGTGGGTGGTGAGTGTGGGTGAGTGAATGTGGGTGAGTGAGTGAGGTGTGGTGGGTGAGTGAGTGTGGGTGAGTGAATGTGGGTGAGTGAGTGAGGTGTGGTGGATGAGGGTGAGTGTGGTGAGTGAGTGTGGTGAGAGAGAGTGGTGATTGTGGGTGGTGAGTGAGTGTGGATGAGTGAGTTGAGTGTGGGTGAGCATGAGTGAGTGTGAGTGTGGTGAGTGAGGTGTCTGAGTGAGAGGTGAGTGGTGAGTGTGATGAGTGAGAGTGAATGGTGAGTGAGTGTGGTGAGTGTGGTGAGTGAGTGTGGTGGGTGAGGTGAGTGGGTGAGTGTGATGAGGTGAGTGAGTGAGTGTGGGTGAATGAGTGAGTGTTGGTGAGTCTCATTTTTGGATGTAATTTCTAAATTTTGTAAATTTTGTTTTTGTATTGTCATATTGCTTTACATTGCCCTACCGATATATGACAAAGTACAGGCAGAAGCACAGTAACAGCTGCAAAAACTAAGAGCATTAACCATGCGTATACATTAATTGCATGTTTTTACATAAGAAGCAGATGTATGTCACAATTAATCGACAACACTACATCAGATTACAAGAAGTATGCAATACCGTAATTTTTTAAATTATGTCTTAAAAAACATTTTGGTGCTGTCATGCAAGTCTGTGAAATATTTCATGTTTATAGTGTGTCATTTGTTAGCTATTTAACCAAACGGGAAGGAAAAATAAGTGGGAGTTTGATGCTTTGCAAAACGGTGATTATTCCCAGTGCTATGTAAAACACTTAAAAAATATATATATCAAATCTCTTTATTCATACCCAACAATTTATTGTGTATACACAATCAATTAATAGTTATATAATAAATATATATGTATAAATACAAAAATAAATCTAAAACAAATAACGAATAAAACTACCATCACAACCTAGTATATGCCAAAAAATAACCTTCCTCATGCTTTTTTCTTCTTCATTTCCCTATTAAATGTTACATTCCAATTGTGTGTAAATTTAAAAAAAGAGTAACCTGGTTTAAAAATAAGCTTTATATTTATATCCTCCTCCTCCCCATAGGATATGTCTTCTTTCCCAAGCTAGCAGAACTAGATTTGCAAACATCAACATCTTGCCCCCATTGCATTGCCTTTGTTGTCTGCTGATACATCTCCTCAAAAAAAAGGAAATTGTTGGTCAAAATGATTGGAATCTAATCTATCTATAATTATTCAGTGTTTTTCCTGGTCAAACACTGCTCTCAAGCTCTCAATCAACTATTTCTTCTTCTTCTGGGATGGTAGAAAAAGATTAACCAAAAAGATAAACCAGTTATGAAGACATAAAGACATCTTAAAATCAAGAATCCAAGAAAATGCAAATCAACAAACAAGATATATTATCTATTAATAGTGCCGGTTTCCTCCCTTGGGGTACATATTCGACTCTCCCCTGGTTTTGTTTTTGCTGCTCTCTTTGAAGTCTCTTTGACCTTTTTCTAAAAACATTCATCAAAAACACATTCCTCAATGGCAATAAAGGATTTCTTTTCGTATTTGCTGCAATTGCCAGTGCTATGTAGCTTGGTTCTAAATTTGACAGGAGGAATGCAACAAAAAAAGTGTCCCACTTTAAGGAGGGAAAGGCTGACAAGAAAACAGTACATTACTCTGGTCACCTGCTGTGAGCTGTCAATCACATGCAGATAATGGGTCAAATTACCCTTAGCTCTTTGACAGCTGGGGAAGGTAGGTGTGAAGTGGGAGGGGAGATGCCTTGAAGAACTAGATTTCAGCCTTCACAAAAGAAAGCAAGTTAGCATTTCTAAAAAACAAAAGCAATAAAATGCACTTTTCAGTTCTGTTCTGTAGCATTTGCACTGCTTGTGTTTGAAGTAGTCATTGAAAAAGGATAACATTTTAACCAAAAGTAGGGGACTTTAAGACAGCAGTGAATGCCTGTTAAGTCAATGAAGTGACAGCAGCTTCAGGAAAAACGTGGCAGATCTGATGCAATTTTTTGGAGACAAACAATGCATTCTGGGATACTTACAGAGTAAACAGTCTGAATTATTTCAAAATGCCAGCCCCCATGTGGTCAGAGTCATAAATTGCATATAAAAATATCTAAAAAGCTCTAAATAGTCACAGAGTGCTGTTAAAATGTAGGAAACACCAAATCATGATGAAATAAGTATGTTTTTTGAGTCTGAGGGTGCGGTTGTCCTTTAACTCACAGAAAATGGAATACTCCAAGACTCTGCTGTCTTGAACATAGTATCTGTAAGTCCCTGTTTTTACACATTCAGACTCACTTTTTCAGGTCTCAGAAGTTAAAGTGTTAGTATGGCACTGTGCAAGATCCCTTGCACAATGGGAACACTTCTTTCACTTTGATAAGTAAGGCTTCATCGTGTAGAACAGTTATCACCTAAGGATAGAATAACTGTCTACTGGTAATCAAACTCTAATATCTAAGCTGCAAATTGAAGTGACTTTCAATATAGATAACTCTACTGGGTTATTCAAACAGAAGATCCTCTCTTAGAGAAAACTGCAACAACTTTCTCACTATCTCCTGAGATGGTGTTTGTGCCAAGAAAATGCACACAGGGACAATCAGGCTCTCTCCCTTGTTAATTTTTACAGTACTCTGTGAGCCACAGGAACCAGCAGAAATTCATAAATCAGTATGTCTTTCCATGACCTTAAAAGAAACCTAATGTTCTTGACTCAAAACCTGAGTATATTGCTCTGTGGAGAAGAAAAAAAGTTTCTCTGGCGGCGTTTCAAAGCAGAAATCAGATCCAGAAAAAAATGACAGAGCAGTTGACAACAGTGATCTACATAAACTTTCAGAATGACAATGACCCCTAGATTTTCTGTGCCTGAAAGATGAAATGCTTGTAGATGCAGATTCAGGGACAATGCTGTTTCTCACAACTAGAAGGATAGCCTAAAAATCTGTTAAGTCTTTGTGTCACTTTGTTTACTTGTTATGATTGTACTCATTTGCGGCACTTTAGGCATTTCCTGAATGCTTTCAGGTCCAGGAAGACTTTCACAATTGCTAAGGTTGATGTACAGCTTCTTTTACGAAACAAACCAAATTTCACCATTGTTGCAACTCCCAGCTAGATTCCAACATATATGTCAACAGTGAATAGTTATGTTGAGAAAGGAAGATATTGCCCAGAACTAGAAGGGCATCTCCACCCACTTCTTCAATTTGTTTTCCAAAGAAAAGATCTCAGAACATTTCTGGTCTGATTCATCCATCTTTTGATCACACAGGTACCTTAGGTGTTTAACTATTTTCCACTAAAAGTCTGGCATATGGAAGCATTGTTATTGTTGTAAACATATAACTCATCAATACCAAAGGTGTCCTTGCAAAAAGAATACACTAGGACATTACCCACTAAAACTAGGAGACCATGGCATGAATTGTCTTTTGGGCCAGAAAAACTTTCTAGTGTGTTGAATCCAGGACTAATCCTAGAAATGTCTTCCTTTGTGTGTTCATTAGACCTAATTTTTCATTTATTGTTAAATGAAAATACTGACCTCTAATGTAGTTAATTTCATCTCAGAGTTACATTCCTTATTTTGCTTATATGCAGTTTAATGCCCACAACTCATTTAAATAACTCTCAGATTTCTTTCCATTTATTCTTGTCACAGACCATGAAGGCATCACCAGCTTTCTCCCTTAGCAGACATATCTCTTTGTCCAAATGTTCATGTCCTCAATGTGTCTTCTGAAGAGGTCATGCAGTGCTATAAATCACACATACAGCTAAAGTAACTCTTTAGATAAATCTTTGCATAAATGAGGTTTGGGAACAAACCTATTTGCAAAGAGACACCTTCAAGGTTTAAAGGTTAGGTCGTGGGAGTTAGGGTGTAGGGGGGTAGGTTTGGGTTGGGAGTTAGGTAAGGATGTTGGGTAGTATGAAATGGAAGGTTTATCTAAGGTGGGGAAATAAAGGGTTAATTCATTAAGGAAAGGTTTGGAGGAAGTGAGGTAGTTGCAGGGTGGGCCTTAGTGTGTTTTATGTGTGTGTATTTCAGTTGGGGGTTGCATTTTGGCGTGATCTTGCTACTGCAAGTATGACTTCCATGATCACCTGTAAGTACTTCTGTGAACAGGTAGACCTTGGGTTAATAATTGTTAGAAAAATATGTATTAATGTGTGTGCTTAATGCTAATTAGAAGCTAAAAGAGTTAACACATTTTTCATTCTATTTTATATACACTATTTTATATACAGCTTAGTTTTATATGAGACTAAAAGATGCTTTTTGAAACTGAAGTGTGCTTTCTGAAACTTGCAAGATGCCCGCTGACCTAGTAACTGCTAGCACAGCAAAATTCATGTTTATGCCTTTTGGAAATGTACATGAAAAACAGGTGATTATCTGCTAGGTCAGGAAGCAATGAATGAACAATGCCATATTCTATAATTTTATGATTTTGAACAATTAGCTCTGTTTGTGGTATGAGAACATGCACAGCTGCAGAAGGAAGAGATAAAGACAAACAAAGAACTGTTGGAGAAATGAATTGCAATCTATACTTGCTTTGTGCTCAAATTAGCCATAGTACCTTGAATGGTAACATTGCATATATCTAACCGGTGGTAGCCAAGGCCACGTTGTTTTTCTTAGGAAGTTTCTCACAAAAATTGATAGTACAAACAGAAAATCATGAAAACAACTGCTATGTAATGATGATGTTAAAACTTGTGATCTGCTACGTCAGCTTGGTAGGCAATGTCTTATTAGAAAATGTATAAAAATGCTGGTATTTCCTGATTCTAGTTAAACAAACTCTGTATTAGCACGTTTTTGTCTCCTTGCTGCAAGATTAAAGTGCCTTAACCTGAACCTACCGTGTATTGATCATTTTTAAAGTATATTTTTCATTTGACAATAATGGTATGCAGGCTGGAGGTGGGTCAAGTTTCTTTATAAATTTTTTTTTTAGTGGGGGTGTCGTCTCTTCTTGATGGTCATTGGTGTCTTCAGTGGACATGTAGTTGCTGTGGGGATGTGATTGTTGGGTGTGGATGTGAGACGGATAGGGACTGTTTTTCTGTTGATGGATTTCTTCATGTCATGTATTTGCTGCTGGATTTTGGCTGGGTAGGTGCATGGGTGCAGAACTGGTCTGCCTTGGATGGGGATGGCTGGAGTGGTTTGTGGGCTTTGGTGTTGGTTGTGGTTCTTGTTGTTGTTTCTCCTGCTTGGACTTTAATTTGGGAGGTAGCCTTTACATTCGTTGCTTGTGATGGGTTTGTGTTGCCATTTTCCTGTCCCCCTTGCATGGTGTGTTGTGTGCCTTGGTTTCAGGGTTAGTTTACATTTGTCGGCATTGGTGGTCGTGGAGCAGTGGCTAGACTGGTTCTTTGTGTCCACGTGTGTATTGGGTGGTCATGAGGCACCCGCAAATAATGGTCAGTCACCAAGCATGCACAGTGTGATGTTAACTGCCGTGAGGAGAGAGGGCAAGAATGGTGTTTTTTTTATAAAGCATACATCATCTTTTGAATCTTGTGGTTTTATTCTTTGCTGTGGCAAGTCGGTGAGTTTAAGAGGTTGAGGGTATATCACTGACTGGTGACAGCCATGTTATTTTAGATGATAGCGCCTTTTCTTGTGTGTTTTGGCTATGTACTTGTGTGTTGGTGGGGAATGATTGGGTTAGGTGCTGGATTTGCATCGCTGGGTTGTGTAAAGTTACATTGGTGATGGTGTGGGCTGGTGGCTTCCTTTTGCTCGACTTGCCTGCAAGCATGGCTCTTGGCTGTGAAGTTTTTGCAGAATGTCTGAATTGCTGCATATTTTTGGCCCATTTTAGGCATTCAAGATTACAGTTACAGAATAAGGGCAGACATTTGAGTGTAAGACTTCATACCCTTCTGAAATTCTTTCAACTTTTTAAGTTTGTAAGAACTATATTTTAAAGTTGCCCCTATTTTGGGCTTTGGTCCCACTTTTATTTATGGTTTTGTCCATATTTCTTGCTTGAAGAGGTTGAGTGGTAAGGCTGGAAGGAATGGAGTTTCATTGTGAGGTGCTCGTGACTAATGGTCATTTGCGAGCATGTGTGGTGTGCTTGATAACCATTATGGGGTGGAAGGGGGGGTTTGGAAGTGCAGGTGAGCAGTTTGTGCTAATAAAAAAGAAGAGAAGGGGAAAAATCAAGAGAAAGAAAAAAAGCTGAATCGAGCAAGATGGGGAAAGGAGAGACAAAAAGTTTGTTTTATGGCAGTTCGTTTGCTTTAAGAGGTTGAGAGCATATCTTTCAGCTGTGCAGATTGTCACAAAATGTCAAGATTTTGCTCATAATTTCATCCATTTCACAATATTCTGGTTTCTGGCAAAAGACTGAGATTTGAGTCGCAGACTTTACAACATTCAGAAGTATATGCTGGTGCAAAATTTGTTATTTTATCTGCTTTCTAGATATGCAAGAGCAACATTTGAGCAACATTTGAGCATAGTCCCTATTTTATTTATTTATTTTACATTTGTTTACCAGGATGTCCCACTGAGCTAAAAAAGGCCCATTTTCAGCGGAGGCCTGGGGAGAAAAACTCCAAGTTGCATAGTAAACAGTGTTATCATAGAAAAAAAATAATTTACGTAGTAAACAGAGTGATACAACTGAATTGAAATGAAAGAAAAATAAAAAAAACAACAGTAATACAGCTAATGCAGTAGTGATGGTTACTCACCCACATTGCATATAATAATGGTTGGTCTTTGAATGCAACACTTAAGAACAAATAATTAATGTATATCTGCTTAGAGGGGTGAGTTGGTAGTCTCACAAAATTAACAATTAGAATAAAAATATACAGTAATAACTAGAGATAAATACCAAGGGAAAGGGACAGGGAAATAATCATTAGTGAGGAATAGTATAGGATGAACAGTGACAGAAAAGTTACTGAGGGGTCAGCCTGGTGCTGAGCAGGAGCATAGCCAGTTTTTAGTCAAATGGGCCTTGAGAAGAATTTTGAATTTGGAAGGGTTACCTGTGCAAAGAATGGGCTGTAGAACTGAGTTCTAAATTTTGGAGATGTGCTTTGAGAATAAGGCATCCCCGTAGCTATTATTGGCTTTTGAGACTTCTAGAAGTTTGTTGGATGAGAAGAGGGTTCTATTGCTAGTGTAGTGTTTTACTAGACCTACAAGGACTGGACATTTATGTGGTAAGTAGATGATGGAATGGCAAATTGTGAGTTGTTTAAGGCATAGTAGGTTCGGAGGTTCTAACCAGTCTAGTTCGTGAAGAGCCGAATAACGATGTGTTCTGTATGGCAAGTTGGTGGCAAACCTGGCTATTTGTTGTAGCAGGCTTCCAGTTTATTTAGATTTGTTTTCTTTAAATTTGTGAAAATTGGAGAAGCATATGACACAGTGGATAGTAGATGGCTTTGGGCAATGGATGTTTTGGTTGTTTGGGTGAGGAATGGTTTGGTTCTATAGAGTGCCCCTAGTTTTGTGTGGACCTTTTTGATCGTTTGAGATATGTGCAGGTCATAACTGAGGGATTTGTCAATGGCGACACCTAGTAGTTTGGTGTGGGATACTGGCTCTATTTTGGTACTGTTAGCTGAGTAGATGGTGAATGAAATATGGGGTTGAGCACCTTTACTGCTGGTAAATACTATTCATTTGATTTTGTTGGGGTTGAGTATTAATTGATGGGCAGAAAGATAGTTTTCTACATCTGTAAATGTTTTTTATGTTTTTTGCAAAAGTTCAGGGATTGACTTGGCTGAGCAGACAAGTGTAGAATCATCCACGTATTGAATAATGTTAGCTGATATGGTGGCTGAATTAAGATCATTTGTAAAAATTGTAAAGAGAAGTGGGCCAAGTATATACCCTTGGGGTTTGCCTACTGAGACTGGTAAGAGTGAGGATATACTGGCTTTCCATTTAACAGCTTGCTGTCTGTCTGACAAGTAGCTATGGAACCATAAAATGTCGAAAAGGCAGCCAATACTTCACAGAAATACAAGGCAATTCAGGCTAATGGATAAAGATCATAAAGACTCCCAAAATGAATTATAAAACTCTACTTTATTTGAAAAAACTCAGAAGGAATGAGTGCTTTCATCCAGATTAACTGGACTTCATCAGATTCATTGAATACAATGATACAAAGCAATTTATAGCCACAGGAACTGAACAATTTAACCAGAAAATGATGCAACAGTAATTTTAAATAATCAGAGTAATTAAAAGACTTGTTTTAAAAAGAAAGATGTGTGACTAATAAAACATACACAATAGTAAAATAAAATCGTGTTAAAAGTAAATATCAAAATATAAATATATATGTAGTCCTAATAAAATGTATATGACTAAAAGAGTTTTTGATTATGTAAAACATACATATATCATTTTATACCTTAATATAATAAAGAATGTGCATATGCTTAAAAATATCTGTTAAAATATATGACAAGATAAATAAGTTAATATAAGTGTATATGTTTGTGTGTCAATTTTTTAGGGTGAACCATTTCAAGCCCTAGACTTTAAGATGGGTTTCAGGGATATGTGGTCATTAAAACTTGAAGGGTTGCTGGCATTTAACTTTAATTGCCAGACTACTTATTTTTCTTCGAGTAGAAGCTTAACATTACCACCCCTAGGGCTAATGTACACCTTATGAATAATTACAAACCTAAAAGTGTGACAAGTATTATTCTGTTCATTGTGCCTGTATAAAGCATTATTTGTATTCTCTTTTTTATATCGTAAATGTGTTCATATATTCTGTTCTTCAAAGACCTGTCAGTTTTCCCGACATAATATGCCGGGCAGATGGAGCACAAGGCCAAATACACTACACTCTTAGTGTTGCAATTTCCTGTCTGGAAAGTCACCTTACTTCTACTAGTGTTTTCCAAATACATAACATTCT
This sequence comes from Protopterus annectens, assembly GCF_019279795.1. Taxonomy (NCBI): domain Eukaryota; kingdom Metazoa; phylum Chordata; order Ceratodontiformes; family Protopteridae; genus Protopterus; species Protopterus annectens. The sequence continues at coordinate 1,488,867,242 of NC_056725.1, read as the reverse complement.
CTTCATAAATGTACGCACACTGATTACAAGATCCAAATTTACGAGTTCCTTTAAGAATCTTGGTTTTCTTATCAGTACTATGATTCTCCAACTGGGCATTGATGTTATCACCTGTCTTGTAGACAAAAGCAGGATTGTGTCCTAAATAGTGATATATGTCCATGTCACCCCTCAAGATATTCCAATTCTTAGATATCACATCCTTAATAATAGGTGAAAAAGGGCTGTATTTTAAAACCATTGCTCTAGTAAAATTATCCCCATTTGTATTTTCTACTTCCTGGATAAGCTCTTTTCCTAATAATGGCTTGTACAATAGCCCCCATTGTGATAATATATACTCAGTAGTTTCATTAACTAATTTATGGGGATAAATTCTTTCCAGGAACATATTGCCTACCAATCTAAGTTCCATCAGCCCGTCAGCATAATTTGAAGTAATCCCGGCTGCCCTAATACATTCTCCTTTTAAAATGCTTTTTTTTTTGCGAAAAAGGATGGCAGCTACTGAATTCTAGATAAGACTTGCTGAACGTGGGTTTATGATATATGTTGGATTTAAAACCATGGGGTGTATGTGAAATATAAGTATCTAAAGAGGACAAACTAAGGTTATCATATGTGTGGGTGAACTTAAAATAGGGGCAAATGTTGGTCAAATATAAAACACATTTTTCTATTTCATCCATATTACCCTTCCACAAGAAAAAAATGTCATCCAGGAAACGCACATAAAGTTTAAAATGTCTCCTGTAGACACCATTGAACACATAACTGTTTTCCCAATCAGTAAGGACAAGGTTTGTAAACATGGGGTTGCAGGAAGCCCCCATAGCTACACCCTTTATTTGCTTAGTGTTCGCCCTCAAAATAAATAAAATTATTCTAAAAAACTATGGTCATCAATCCAAAAGAATTCCATCATTTTCTAAGTTGGAGTACTTTATTATAGATTCATGAAATCATTCCAGTCTTTCATTTTCGGTATTGAGTTAAATAAATCTACCACATCAATACTAACAAATTTCAAATCACTTTCCCAAAGTTCATGTTTTAATCTACCCAGAACATCCCATGAGTCGATAAGTAAGTGTGGAATGTTCTTATACACATGCTTCAACCAATTAACTATCATGACTCCAGTAGGGTAAGTCAAAATGGTGGGTATAAAACATCCTTGTGAATTTGGGTACCCCAAAAATGGTGCTTAGTACCAGAAATTCAGTTTTAACAAAATTATATATCTCAAATGGTATTCCTTGGTCCATAAAATATTCTTCAAGCCAGGAGTCAGTGCGTCTATAAGCTATATTAATCTCGTTGAGAGATACTGACTAATAAACATCAGTATTGTTTAAAATCTTATTAATGTAATTCATCTGGTCAAAAACTACTATAGCCCTCCTTTATCGGGTTTCATAACTCTTGTGGTTTTATCACTACAAAGTTTTTGAAATAATTTCCATTCAGACTTACTAAGGTTAAACTCACTTCTCTTTTTACCTACCACATCAGCATGGGTCTTGTATATGTCTTCCAGAATCAACTTTTCAAGAGTGGAAAGTATATGCTGTAAAGGGGGGTTATAAGTGCTTTTTTCTTTAGAGTAGAAATACCCTTATCTTGATCCTTGTTCTTAAAACACATAGCTAAATTAAGCTTTCTAATAAATAACTTACTTTTAAAAGTGTCTCTATTAAGTCAAATTTTACCATAGGCACAAATTTTATCCCCTTTAGGAACAAAGAAAAATGTTCCTTAGTCACCTCTTGATCTGTATAATTAAAAATTTTGAAATTTTTACAGACATGAACAACCTCATTCACTTTATCTATCTCCAGTGGTTGTTCAGTGGGTAAGGCCTGTGGGGTACCCATTGGTTCCAAGTCTGTCTCCCTCTCTGTCCTAAATCCCAATGGTTCCCCCTGTGTCTCCATGAATTCTGTTTTTTGCCTTTCCAAAAATTTTTGGACTTGTATTCGGGGTTGTTGTACCTTTTTTGTGCCTTGTGTACTTACATGAACTTTATTACTATCTTGTACATAGTCATAACGGGTATTAAGTGTATCCCTAGTGTTTATCTGCTTAGACTTTTTTCATATGTATGTGTTCTTTTTTCTATACTGTTGAGTGTCTCTAAATATCTTTTTCTCTTTTCTTCTAAATAGAGATGTAGTGTATTTATTAACTATGCTAAATTGTTTGTTATAAAACTGTTTCCAATTTTCAAACACCAAATCCTGTGTAACATCAATGTTCAAGTGTCCCACTTCGGCTAGTAGTTTACTGAATTTTGTATCATTATGCTTAATCAATAAACGCACAAAATTAAATCCAAACTCATCATAATAAATTAAAATCATTGATATTCTCATCATTCACATCAATTCCCATAGGTTTCTTAAACACTCTAAGTCCCTGGGGTACAATTTTTAAATCAATACACTTCTCATAATATGCATTGACAACTTGCAGTCGTTTATTGATACATAACTTTTTTCCATACCTAATATTTTTTCTTTTCAAGAACCAAAATGAATGGCATCAGGTGCCTGTGTGTTAATACTAGTAACAGTATTCGTATCACTAATACCCCCAAATGTAAACCCAGTCTTTAAAAAGTCTTCAAAATATGTAACAAAAGTTTCTGGGTTTAAGGCTTTTTGATTAACAAAATTTTTACCATGGGTGTATTTGGTGGTAACGTCCGTAACTGCTAAACCATGGGAAGTGTTGTTGTTGCCTGATACTGTCACACAAGTCCGATGGGGTGCTGCACTCTTTGGTTTTGCACCACATCGAAGATATTCATTATTAGAGGTCATGTCCTGGCCAATAATAGAAGTGCTATGCTCCATTCCACGGTGATGCAAGAGGCCTTCGTTTGAAATCTGAGTGCTAAGGTCTCCTTCATTACTCTCATGTCTCGCTTCTGTGTTCAGCCCACCTCCTGGTGACGTCACCATTTGTAGAGTGGAAGTAGGCAGTCTCTGCATCTGACTCATAATCTCTGAATCTGGTAAGCTCACCCTTCACTATCTGAAGCTCCGAATGGAATCTATTACACTCATTCTGCTATGGAACCATGCTAAGGTGGATTGTGAGAAGTTTAATGTGGTTAGTTGGTACAGATGTTTTTGGTGTGACAGTTTCAAATGCTTTTGAAATGTCTAGGAAAAATGATGAGACATAAAGGCAGCTGTTTCTACAGTGGATGACTATGTCTGTGAAGGTAATTAGGGTGGATGTGGTGCTGTGATGGGGTCTGAAGTCATGTTGAATATCTCAGAGGAGATTATTTTTCAGGAGATGGGAAGGATTTGTAAGTGTATACATTTCTTGAGGATTTTGGCAAGGGGAGGGAGTATTGCAATGGGTCTGTAGTTTGATAGTAGTTTAGAGGTGCCTTCTTTGTTTAAGGAGATGATATGGGATATCTTCCAGAGTTTGGGGATGTATTGCTCAGAGATGGATCAATTTATTAGTAGGGAGACTGAATAAGTAATGGCATCAGCTGCCTGCTTCAGGAATTCTTTGGGAAACAAGTCGGCCACTAGAGTTGATGGTTTCAGTCAATGGAGAAGTTTGTTAATGTAGCTTGTAGGTACTGGTTTAAGGCTAAGTGCTACAGGATAGATGGCAGAGATGGTGGGCACAATCAATGGGCTGGAAATATTATGGTTTAGCAGGGACAGTATGGAATTACTAAAGTGAGAGTTGAATTGAGTGGCTATGCTCTCGGTGGTGTTTGGGGAAGAGGGGTTAGCGGTTGAGGGATGTTTGGGATTGAGAAGCTGATTTATAGAGGCCCACATTTTTGGGGGGTTATTTTGACATTACTGTTGGGCAGTTGAATAGTAGTTTTTTTTTTTCTGATTTTATTTGTTTTTTTACTTTGTTTCTCTTTTGGGCATTTGTTGCATTTTAATTGGTGGCTTTGTCTGGATTTCTTGTTTGAAGAGGTATGGTTTGAGGCATATGGCTCACACACTCTTTGTCTGCTACTTGCAGTAAGTGGGCCTTGCTACCAGATGTGGCAGATTGGCCAGATTTCAAAAGAGGGGAGGGGAAGAGAGAGGGGGAGGGGGAAATATACATAGGTATATATGCATAGTGTGGCTGATTATGTTTTTTGTTGTTTATTTCTCTTTATATGTTGTGCCATTGGCATAGATGACTTCTAGATGCTTCCAGAGCAGATGGCAAAGGTACAAACATTCCGAAAGACATGGGTGGACATTGCGGCACAGGTGGAAGACCTATTTTTTGACTTACCTAGCAGTGAGACTACAGTGCCTGTGGAACGGGGTGACTCTAGTTGAAAGAGAAAGCAATCAGCAAAAGGCAAGCAGGTGGCCAGAGGGAAGACAGCATGGTGTTCGAAGTCAAGAGATGTGGTGGCAGTGAAGGCTCTGGCCATTGAAACACCTCAGGCTGCACCTTCAGGTAATGATATGTTGTTGGAAGGGACACTAAGAATGTCACATTTCCGGCGAGTTGAGAATAGTTGGAGTGCAGATGGTGAAGGGTCACACCAGGAGACTGGGGAATGGACAGGTGGCTTGGGGGGGGTCATACATTTGGTGAGGGGGGCAGATTATAGGAGAAACTGGCTCTGGGTTGGGTAGCCTAGGTCTCTGCAGAGGTAGTTTGGCATCCCTGGTAGGGGGGTCAGATTTGCACTTGCAGAAGGTGGATTTGGATTTTGGGTTTCGGCACAATGACTGGTTAGCTACACAGGCTCTGGGGCAAGGGAATTGAGGCAGTATTTCTGACCCCTCATATACCTTCCTCAGTTAAAGAGAAGATCTGGAAGGGGGAGTATGTTGATATGTTTGATTTAATTGATACAGATGGGGTTCAGCATTTACTGGAGTCAGAAACTGCAAACAGTAAAGATCTTTTGGCAGATAAGCAGCTCTGGGGCAACAGAGAGTGGGTAGATTGTGACCAAAAACTTAGGAGAATTGACTATTGGCCTTTGTGTATTATATGGTGGTGTGGTTGGAGAAAGATCATCCTTTGGCCCTTCCGCTACTGGCATATTTTTTGATGATCTGAGAGATGCAGCAGATACAGGCGAGTAGTGCCTGGTTATGGTATGATCAGAGGTTCAGTAAACAGAAATCAGTTGATCAGTCCCTGTGTTGGGAGGTGAGGCAACCAGACATATGGTTGGCCACTATGATGGATAGTTTTAGTGCTATTAGCAGTGGGGATAAAGTAGAAAGAAAAGAGGTGAGGGGTTGTTGGGCTTTACACAGGGAGATGCTCATGGATGGTGTGCAGTCATGCATCCAGCTGTGCAGTGTGGCCATCGGGATGTTAGTGTGGTCAGCCCAAATTTGTTTTCACTGCTGTGAGAGTTTATTGTCTTCATTTCAGGGATCTCAGGGTATGCAAGGGAGAGGGAATTTTCATAGGCAGAAGGGGGTTGTCTTTTCAAGGGACTAGAGGAAGACCTGGGGACTCATTCTCCCATTAAGGTGCAGGTGTTGCGGCTCATGCTTCAGCATTTTCCTGACTTGACAGTGGCGGAGGAATTAATTAATGGATTTTCTCATCGGTTTTCTATTAAGTCTAAGGTGGGAGGGGATGGCGTTGTCTGTAAAAACTTGCAATCAATGTGGGGGAAGGAACATATTTTGGAAGCATTGGTGGAGAAGGAATAGCAGTCTGGTAGGCTATTGGGCCTTTTGACAGCCCTCCCTTTGGCAGTTTTAAGGTTTTGCAATTGAGTCTAGTGCCTAAGAAAGCAGCTGGTGAATTTCAGATGATTCACCATTTATTTTATCCAAAAGGGAACTCCATTAAAGTTTTTATAGCAGTAGAGGATGTTAAGTTGTGTGTTGTTGGACAATGCTGTGTGAGACATTCGGGGGTTTGAAGACGCGTGGCTGGTGAAGGTGGATATTGAATCTGCATTTTGGCTTTTGCTAGTATGGGAGGCTGAATGTCCACTGTTGGGCATGGTGGATGGAAACAAATTTTATTTTGACAAGGCTATGCCCATAGGATGTTCAGTAGCCTGTGCTACTTTTAAGAGCTTTAACATGGCATTACATTGGATTTGACAGCAGCGGGTGGGCAGTCAAAGGGTGCTTCATTACTTGAATGACTTTCTCACAGTGGGTGAGGGGTATGTTGGAGCTTTGGTAGGTATGCAGGAGTTTGTGGGGATGTCTGAAGAATTGGTGTCCCTTTGGCTGGCAGAAACTGGAAGGACCAGCTAAGTTGTTAGATTTTCAGGGTTTATTGGTGGATGTGGAACTTGGATTGTTTTGCCTACCAAAGGAAAAGATAACCCGTTTGAAAAAGAAGATGGCGTGGGTAAAGTCTAATGATAACGTGTGGGTTAAGAATGTCATGGAACTGTTAGGGCTTCTGAACTTTGCATGCCAGTCAGTTCATCCAGCTCACACTTTGTATAGCTCTGTGACCTTTTTGCTAAAAGGAGGAAAAAGAAAACATCATTGGGTAAGACTTGGTAAGTCGGTAAAGAATGATTTAACTCTTTGGTTGTCCTTTTTGGAACAGTTTAATGGAGTTTTCTTTTGGCAATCAGATTGGGTTGGTCAAGGGGATTTGCAATATTTTACAGATGCAGCACAGGGTATTGATATGGGAGCATTCTTTGGGGGGGTCAGTGGTTTGTGGCACCATGGCTGGCTGAGTGGAAGAGGATTGGAAAAAGAATGTTGCCTTTTTAGAGTTAATGCTGATTTAGGCTGCTTCTGTGGTTTGGCAGGACTGGTTGAGGAAAAGAAAATTATTTTTAATTCTGATAATATTGCAGTGGTTCAGGTTTTACAGGTAAGGACAGCAAAGTTTGACAGTTACTGTTAGTTTTACAGAGTTTGTTGATTCATTTTTCTTTTACATGTATGCATGTAGCAGGTGGTAGGAGTGGGATTGCTGACAGTTTGTCTCACCTTCAGTTTTCCAGGTTTCAGCAGTTAGCTCCAATGGCATTGTAGGATCCAAAGGCAGTGCTAGATGAAGTATGCAGAATTGGGTTGAAGTGACCAGGCAGTTGGTGGAACAGTCCTGGGCAGCATCCACCAGGAGGGCATATGGTCAGGCATTGTGTGAATTTGATTGATTTGTTTTACAGTTGCCTGAGGAGGAGGGGTATGATTAGAAGAATTATTATTGCAATATTTGGCCTGGGCCCGGGTACATGGTAAAGAAGTGCAGTTGGTTAAGGAGGACTTGGCCGCAATCAGTATATTTGCTCAGGTGGCAAGTTTGGGTGATTTCACTCAGTCCTGGATAGTTGAGCGTATGTTGAAAGGATGGCGTACAGTGGATGATTTGAATAGGGATAAGCATTGGCCGGTAACAAAACAAGTTTTGAAGGTGTTATTACAGGGCCTAGATTTGGTGAGTGGGGAATCATTTGATTATGTTCTATGGGTGACGTTGAGCTTGTGGATGTATTACGGGGCATTTAGAGTGTGAGAGTTGTTGGGGTTATTGGTTTGGGGGGATGTCATGATACTGCCTGCGGCAGTGCATATTTGGCTATGGAAATCTAAAAAGGATCAGATTGGGAAAGGCACGCAAATAGTTTTGGGGAAGGATAAATGTGAATGGATGTGTCCAGTGGCTTGGGCTCGGCAATTGCTGGTGTTTCACAGGGGGAGCCCACATGATTTGGGCATATGGTCAAGAGGGGGGTAAGGTGAAAATGTATTGTCACTTTATACATGAAATGAGGTGGCTGCTTCACTGTATGGGTTTTGTGGGTAAGAGGATTTCCAACCATTCCTTCTGTATGGGTAGAGCTTCGGATTTAGTGAAGGAAGGTAGTTCAGTTGAGGTTATTAAAAGGGTGGGACACTGGTCTTCAAATGCTTTTTTATCTTATATTAGGTAGTGATTAATGAAGTTGGTTAATTATTTTTTTTCTTCAAATACCTTATTTCTTATATTAGATAGTGATTAATGAAGTTGGTTAATTAATTATTTTTTTTCAAGTAAGGAGATTGTCATCCTTGGCCACTCGTATGTTCATTGGGTGGCAAAGAGGACTGCAGTTAGGACTAATGGCACTCATCGTTTCTTGTGGAAAATCAGATGGAATGGTATTAGAGGCCTCAGATGGAATCATCTTTTGCAGGAGTTTGCAGGTATACAATCGCAGAGGGGGTTTCCTCAAGTGCTTGTGGTACATTTGGCAAGTAATGACTTGGGTTTCATTCTGAAAGGCAATTGGTATACAGGATAAGAGAGGATTTAGTTGTTTTGAAAAAGTTGTATCCAAGAACGTGTACATTGTGTCCGAGATAATACACCATTTGTTTTGGAGACATGCTAATAGTTTTAGGGTAGTAGAGCAAGCATGGCATTTTGTTAACTTTAGGTTGACAAGGCAACTGGCTGCATTGGGTATACAGATGGTAGAGCTGCATTGGGTATACAGATGGTAGAGCACAGGGATTTTGATGATAGGGACCCAGTGTGCTTCAGAGAGGATGGGGTGCACCTGAACAAATTCAAATTAGATTTGTTTAATTTGCACTTGGGTTTATTTTTGGAGGGTTTAGTGCAAAGCCTGCTTTAGGTGAAGGGGAACAGCCTGGGTCAGGATGGTGGTGGACAAGAGGGCCAGGCTTGTTGCTCTTCTGTTCCCCCTCTGGTGTTTGGGTTGATGTAAGGATTTTTGGGGTGAAAGCAAGCGGTTGGATGCTGCTTGATTATTAAGAATAAGTGAATGTAGATAAGGATGCTGCTTATTCAGGCAGGGTTAGCAGAGATATGCTGCCCTGATGATTGGCTAAAATTATGTTATTTCTTATGATTAATAAACTAAATGATGCAATAAACGTAAGATGTTTTGTGAAGTTAATAAAGGTCATCAAAGCTTGATTTTGTGTGTTGTTTCTTTATTGAAGTGAAGCGTGACAAATGAGGTTTGGGAACAAACCAGTTTGTCAAGGGACACCTTAAAGGTTAGGTCGAGGGAGTTGAGATGTAGGGGGTTAGGTTGGGTTGGGAGCTACGTACAGCTGTTGGGTAGTATGAAAAGGAGGGTTTAGCTAAGGTTGGTAAATGAAGAGTTAATTCATTAAGGGAAGGTTCGGAGAAAGTGAGGTAGATTCAGGGTGAGGCTTAGTGTGTTTTATGTGTGTGCAGTTGAGTTGGGGGTTACATTTTAATGTGATCTTGCTACCCTCTCTTCCCTCCCCTTTTTTTCTTGGGTAGGTATGATTGTTTTGCCAGAAGGAGAGGTGCTTAGGCAGAGAAGAGGGGTAGGCTTGTCCCTCTTCTGTTCCCCCTCTGTTGTTTGTTTTGATGTAAAGATTTTTGGGGTGAAAGCGAACTGTTGGATTGTGATTATTAAGAATAAATGAGCAGAGATAAGGACACTGCTTATTTGGGAAGGGTGAGCGAAGATATGCTGCCCTGATGATTCCTTAAAAGGATGTTATTTCTTGTGATTAATAAATCAAATGATGTAATAAAGTTATGATGCTTTTGTGAAGTTAATAAAAGTCATCAAAGGTCAATTTTGTGTGTTGTTTCTTTATTGAAGTGGAGCGTGGCAAACAACAAGGATCAGTTACCCAGCGCACTATAAAAACAAAAACTTAGGCATTCTCATTTCAGGCAAAGAAGTGTCACTGTCACCTATTTAATTCTAGAAATGTAAATACAGTTTGCAAGAGTAGAAGCTGCTTTTGACAATGCCTTACCAGATCTCTAAAGTGTCCAATGTCAGTCACAGATAATGAGCTAGAAGTGCTGCTATGCCTGTCACCCAGTTAAGAAAGAGCCGGGAACAGTATGCATGTTGGCTAAGACCACAACTATAGAAATCCTTTTTTTATCTGCATTGCCTTGAATGGCATTCAATTGCATCATGAAATGCTTTTTAGCAGTTTATTAATTTAGCAAAAATAAAATATGTTACTGCCCCAACAAGCAATCTAAGAAGCCACTGACTTAAAACACTGTCATTAAGACTGATTGCAGAAAAAAACACCTGCTTTATTGCATCTAGACTGTGTTATAGTACAGTGACACAAGAGAGAACATGTCAAAAATAAAGATGGAATGACAACAATTACATAAATACATTAGTTCATTCACTCCATTTTTGGATATAAAAATTGTAGGCACTTGTCTTGGCGGCATCAGTACTGCAGTAACCAAGACATCATGAAAAATGAACTTTTCATTTTTTGGCTAAACCTTTTCTTTAATATTAGAGAACACAGAAAGGATTACTTGTTTATTTATTGTTAATGGGTATATGGCCTAGTCTGGAGACACTTTCCATCTCCGACCTGGGTTGTGAGGCACAATGAAATCATTATCATAAGAATGTTAGTTACATGGTGAGGGGACTGAATCTAAATTAGATAGATTCTGGTATGGGTAATTTGTGACTCCCTCATTTTACCAGCACTCCTAGATACTTGACCACTCTAGAAGCATTTGTTAAATAGCAGTACCATGCAGTCCTAAAAAGAACATTGGAACATGACAGAACCACGTTTGCCACTGAGGCTTCATGAAGCAGCAGAAGAATTGGTTAAGAAGTGTCACCTGATAGGCACTTGTTCTAATGGGACACAACTGATCTCCAAGTCCCACTGTACTTTTCTGGATACTAAAACACTTGAGCATTACTCCCTTGATAAGAATATTCTCTGTCTATTATCTGTAAAATAGGTCTTCTAACTTGTCCAGGCTATCAAGAACATGGATGCCCGGGGTGGGGGGGGGTGGGGGTTGACAAAGGAGCTTTGTTAGGAATTTTATTCTCTTACCTGACTTCAAAGCACTCTAAAACTATAAGGAGCTACTGTTCCAAATACTTAGGTAATGTGATACTATGCTGTAATGGAGAGGGCCAATATTAGAGACGGAGGGGAAGGAGGAAGTATATTGTGCCGCCCTCGGAGATGCTAGGATACTGACAGACATAGAAAATAACTACCTTTGCTCAAGGTTAAAAACATAAAAAGCTGAGAATTCGTCTGTGTCTCAGTTTATGTACCCTCTGTCTTATTACCAATATTTTTACCAAAAGACCTTGAAAAGTTTTGAACTGAACTGTACTCTTCCTTCAATAAAAAAGGACCATCTTGCTCTCCTCTAATGATGAAGAAATTGAATGTATAGAATCATGCAAAGAAATGTGCAGGTTTTCTTTTACTTTGACCCTGTTTTCAAGCTTATGCTGTGTAAAGATGTTTCTGAACTACATGATAACTCCTGCAAACATAGGAAGTGTTTTAATTCTATCTAAAATGTTCTCTAGGTAAGGGAATCCCTTTAACCAATTCTGTTTTCTCTCCATAAGGAACTCCATTAGGCTTTGCTAAGACGAAGGCAACAAAATATTCAGTATTTTATATGTACCGATTAAGCCTGATCCAGTCATCCATCCACATCCCTGTTTTCCCCTATTTCTGTGTGAAGACGGGCTGTTACATCAAAAATGACCATCATCTAGAGCCAATGATTACATCGTCAGGTAGCTAGCCCTGCCACAGTTGTTCCTCCATATCACACAAACACACACACATGCACGCATACGCACACTCACATCTCTGGGCAGATTAAATAGTCCAGTCCACCTACTAGGTCTTTGGAATGTGGGAGGAAACTGGAGCACCCGGACAAAACTCACTGAATACAGTGAGGGCATACAGACTCCAAACAAAAGGCACACTGGCTTAGAATTGAACCGTAGGTCCTCTTACTGTGAGGTGACAATCCAACCACTTTGCCACTGTACTGATTAAGCCTGATATAAATGCAAACATTGTTAACTAAATTCACCTCAGCAACATTTAACTACACTTCTTGAACCATATATCAATGTTTAAATGTGCATTATTTTCAACTTAGAATCCTCTAACTAAACCTACTGAGCAAGAGAAATTGTTTCCTGACATCTGCCTGTGCACTAATAGTGAACATAAGGACACTTAAAGCCCCAGTAACCATACCACTACAGTAATATAGCTTACAAAACATCACATGACTTAAAATGCTTATCAGATGGCATGGAGCTATCTAACAACATTGTCCCATCCATCCTTCTTTGCCTCTACATCAATCTTATCTAAATTGGAGGTGTGGAGTCAGAATCATTGTTTACACCATGAAAACCCAGAATAAGCTCTAAACATTTTAAACCCATTAGGGAAAATTTTTGTCATGCTAACTTAATCTCTATAAATGTTGTTTTGTATAGAGAGAGCTTTGACACAATGATAATGGATCTACCAGCCTTAACAACCCCCATAAATTTGTAAAACGATTTTTGCCATCTGGGCATTTCAACAGTAGATTACTAGCAATATGCAGACATTAATTTAGTAAAACAGAAGAAATTAATATCTTTAGAGGGGAATTAATTTATCATTTCATCCTATTTAATCGCCAGAATATTCTGACTGAAATTTCCCTAACACAAAATAGCTGGGGAATAGCATGACTGAGAACCAATCCTACTTTTGACTGAAATGACACAGGTTATTAAAAGCCAGGCTTCACAACCATCTTTTTTAGCATGTTTTGGGAATTCAAGTCCATGCAAGGATGACAAATGCACCTTTGGAAACTCACAACCCTGTTATTTTACTCTTAGATTGTTCAAGGATAGAATTCTTATCAGAAACTTCAGTCAGAGCATTAATCATTTTCAAAGTTTGTTTTCTCTATTCCAGGGCCTGTATTTGAATTTGTCACCCATTCAGAAATATTTTAGAGGCACCAATAAAAGTTTTCTTTCTGTGAATCTTATTTTACTTAAGTTTAAGAGGTTCTGCCATTATAAAAAGATCACTAAACAAAGCAGAAACACCCCAACCATAACTGTTTTCAAATAAAATCATCCTCAAAAGTTGTAGGCTCTGTAAGCACGTGATCACGGCTCACAGAATATTTTACAAAATTAAAGCTATAGAAAATTGCTTCTGACAGTCCATACTGTGAAAATGCAACTCTTGTAGTAGGAAACAAAAATTACATGTGATACTAATGTTTAAATACAGTCACTGAATACTTGTACAGAACCTGGCAATCACAGTTTCCTAAAGTTCTGTATACAATGTACAAAATTTCAATCAATTTCTGAGACATATGATACTACACTAAACAACACAAGTAATTAAGTATTATCCCAGTGAAATAAAAACTGACTCGGGTATAATATTACTTTTCAAGTGCAGTACCCCTTCTGTAGAACAAAGTAACTTACGTTGCACAAAACTAAAAATACAATTGATTTTGACATGAACTCAAAACTGATACCTCTTTTTTTAAGGTGTCTTGTGTTTCCTCTAATGTAAGCCAGTAGTAAGTAGTTGTAGAAGGAGCACATTGTGTCGTCAGTCAGTCATACCTCACAATCTGAATCTTATTACTGATCACACAAAAAGGACTGAGCTAAAACATTGTCAAGAGAGTGGGCTTTGTTGTCCAAGCATGGAAGGTGAAAACAGGAACAATGAAACATTCTTAACTATTCTGATCCAAGAAATCCCAAAAGGTACAGTCATACATGCAGCAGAATACATTGATTCAAGCAGCTATAAGTAAACAACAGCAGCATATACACACACTGGGGAATAAACAGATTAAATAATGAAAATTTCTGAAGGACACATACATAAATACCATGCACGATGCCAGGGTAATCCTATCGGATAGGCTTGTAAATGCTCCAGGGCCAATAGCCTAGTACACACCTATGAACCTATGAACCTATAAAGATCACACAAGTGTGAGTTTTGAGTTCAATGGCACTAGATAATAAGTAAAAAAGAAGTTATGTACTTACCATAATGCTCCATCTGTGTTGTCCAGTTTCATTCTTCCTCAATTAATAGGATCAGCTTGGCCGTTATATTAGCTCATGGCCTCCAACAAACTCTTGAGCTCCTTCCTTCCCTACTCATAATGCACCACCCCTAACATCTCTCAGATCTTGTTTACAGTTTGACAGAAAGACTATAAAAGATATCACATAACTGGTGTTCAATATAAAGGGCATAGATGTTCTTGATGTGTCTCATTCCTCCAGAAGTCAGTCTTGAAACATGGTGGGGAACGATGGGTGGGGAGTTGAAGAATGAAAATGGACAACACTGATGGAACGTTATAGTAAGTACATAACTTCTTTATCTGATGTTCATGGGTTCATAGGTTGGTACTAGGCTATCAGCCTTGGGCCTATACAAGCCTAGCCATAACAATTCCCTGGCTATTTTTTCCCACACTATTTACTTCCCTGGACCCCTGTCTAGCAGGGTGACTGACATGATCCCTGGGGTAAATTTCCTTTCTCCCATCCAATTGTCAAGCCTCCTTTTGAAAAGGGCCAAAGAGGCGCTCTGCTTGACATGTATGGGTAGTCTATTCCCGAGTCTGGGGAGTCTCTGGGTCAGGAACCTATCCCTCCAGCATGTTTTGTTTATTGTGATGACAAGGTTTAGATCCATGGAGCATGTGTGTCTCATTGGGATTTCTTTAAGTGTAGCATGTCCAACAGCTCTGGGTTTGACATGGCCTTGTATGTTAAGCAGAGATCAGCTCTGAGTAGACGATATGCGACAGAGTATAGCTGGAGTTTTTTAAGGCGGTCAGCATAGGGCATCTGCTTTATGCCTGTGATTCTTTTAGTGAGGTATTTCTGCGGCCTTTCCAGTTGTTGCAGATGTCTTGAGAGGTACATACCAAACAAGGCGTTATATTCTATAATGGGTCTAATGAGGGATGAGTACAGTGGGACAATGACCTCCTTTTTTCTGGATGAAAAGCACTTAGTGATGAAGCATGCCACATATAAGGATTTCCTGACTGTTGTGGTGATGTGGTTATCAAAGGTGAGATCACTGTCCACCTGTGTCTCCAAGTCTCATCACACTTTCAGTGTTTAGTGTACTGCCACCTATGTGATAATTCACGGGTACATGTTTTTTCCCCAAAGGGGATAACTATACATTTCTTGGCATTGAGCTTGAGCCCATGGCTCTGGCACCAAGCATCTGTTTCTGTAAGGCCCTTTTGTAGAGTATCCACATCATTTGGGGATTCAATAATGGTTCCCAGTTTGCAATCATCTGCAAACTTTGTTAGCCAGAGTCCCTTAGTGTTGGCCTGTTCTTCAGAGAAGTAGATGCTAAACAAGAGCAGTCCCAGGACTGAAGCCTGAGGTACTCCACTTGTCTGGAGCTGGATTTGGAGTCGGCTACTTTTACAGTGTGGGTTCTGTCAGTAAGCCAGTTGGCAAACCATCGAGTGACGTAGGGATTAATGCCCAGCTTAATAAGTCTATCTAAGATTTCAGAGTGGGGGATGGTGTCAAAGGCCTAGCCATGGTCCAGATAGGCTGTGTGGACTGCTTTACCCTCATCCACAGGTCTGGAGACTGATTCGAAGAAGTCAATCAGGTTCAGGAGACAAGATTAGCCCTTCACGAACCCAAACTGGGTGGGGTCCAGTGTTTGAAGGATGTCATCTGGTCCCATGGATGCTGTATTCTTAGCTTTGGAGAGTGTGTTTTTTACCTGTGTGGCTGTTATTACTGGAATTTGAAAATCTTCTGGTATTGAGATGGGCCATTTAGGGGATGAGGGGGGGTGTAGTTGGAACTGAACTGATCTGCCAGGATATTGGCAATATCCTTGGAATCAGTATATTTAATGCCATTCTGTTGTAGCTCAGAGCAGATCTGAGCATTGCCATTTAGATTCCTGACATAGCTATAGAATGCCTTGTGGTTGTCTTTGGAATCTTTGGCAATTTTATTTTCGTAACTAGCTTTGGAGGATTTTATGAGGGATCTCAACTTCTTACTGAGGCTGGTAAGGGAGTTTTTTGCATCCTGGGATTTTCCTCTTTTCTGCAACAGTTTCTTCCTTTTGTTGTAAAGTTTGTATATGGCAAGGGACCACCAGATTGGCTTCCTTTTTTTGAAGGAGAGCATCTTGGTTCTACTGGGGATGGCACGATTCATGCATGAGTAGATGTGCTCATACAGTGCCTTAGTGTAGGATTCAGCAGTCGAACTTTCAGTTCCCGTCTGCATGGGTGTCATGAAGTTTGTCACTTCTGACTTGAGTAGCATGAAGTTGGCTTTGGAGAAGTTTTTTACGGAGGTTTCCTTACTGGGGGATGGGGGTGGGATGTGAATGTCAAGGGTGATTAGCTTATGGTCAGACCTGACCAATGAGGGGGTGACCATAGGTATGGAGCATAGATTTCCCATGTTGGTAATGACCAAGTCTAGGATATTGGAGCCCCTGGTGGGACTAAGGATTAGTTGATCCGGGGCGTTGGAATTTATGAATTCCAAGAACTGTTGGACAAAGGTGTTGGTACACGAGTAGTTTTCCAAGTTAATGGCAGGGTAGTTGAAATCACCCAGTATTAGGGTGTTTGGTTGTATCTTAATATTTCCAGTATGTTTAGAAAGGTGTAGTGAGAATCTTGGGGCATGGTGGGGGATCTGTAGCAAGCTACAATTTGGATTGCAGTCTTACCTAGTGTTAGTTGTACCTGCAGAATTTCAGATGCATTGTGTTGGGCAACTAGTCTGGTGTTGTGAATATCCTTGGTGAATATGGACACTCCTCCACCTTTAGTGTTTCGGTCCTGATTTGGTGGCCGAAAAGTGTGGTAAGAGTTGTAGCCTGGTATCGCAGGGGTGCTCTCTGGAGCCTTGAACCAGGTCTCAGTTACTGCACAGATATCGATGTTCTCCATTTTTAGGAGTGCCTCGAGAGAGTGCATTTTGAGGTTTAGACTTCTAGCACTGAGTAGCATCACCTTCAGATTTTGCATGCTTGTACCTATTACGGTGGTGGTTTTGTCCTTGAACTTTGCCTAAAAAAGGCACTATAGGGGTGGCAAGAGCCTTAGCCAGTAACCTGAATCCCAGGGGCGACAGGTGCAGACCACCTCTGGCAAAGCATCGTGGTCTGTCAATCATGTCATCCCAGGCAGACAGATACTGGATCCCCATTGAATGACACCAGAAGCTTAGCCAATTGTTGAAGTCAATCATTTTGTCCTTATACTGTGGTATCATTCTGGGAGAAGGCAGGATGCTACTCAGGGCTAGGGTCATACCTGCCTAGGCCACACGATCCAAGAGCTCTTCCATGTCTCTTTTCATGTAGTCCAGGGAGGTACGTCTCAAGTCATTCACTCCAACATGGACAATGACAGAGTCATATTTGTACTTGTTGTGGAGTGACCTGAGTGCATGCGTTATATGGCAGATCCTGGCACCCGACAGGCAGCTGACTGTAATTTTCTCCTTGTTCAGCCTGGTGAGTGGGACATCTGTGTGCTTGACTATAGAGTCACCTATGACTAAAGTGTTGGGTACGTTGTCTTGCCTTAGGGGCTGTTGTTGGGTGGCAGACTGGTGTTGTGAGCTATGTGACACTTTGGTAATGATTAATGTTTGTTTGTGTTTCAGCTTTGGAGGTCCTTGTTGCTTGGGCAGGTTACTGTTTTATTTTAGACTATCAGTGTTTGTTAAATTGTCTGATTTACTATGCTTTTTTACAGAAAAGCATAATAAATCAGCTAAAAGCAAGCATCTGGAACAGAAAAAGAGGGTGTTCCCATCAGCTGATTTCATGGTGGTGTCACAAAATGGGCGGGGCATGGATGGGAGAGGGTGGGAATGGGTGGAGTTATGGGTGATGCGAGGGGCGTGACCTTAGTCTGGTTTTTGCCACAAAGAAAGCTGGCAACCCTAGACAAGCTCCCCTGCACCCCCGCTACTTAAATATACCAACTCCAAGATTGTACTCCATTGAAGTAAAGGGAAGACTTCCCTACGGCGATTTCTGTTATTCCTGCGATATTTCCGATATTCGCGTTTTAGGTGTTTGTCAACCTGGATTCGCGCAATCCAGATTTCGTTCAGCTAATATAGACCCACTGGAAACAGATTACGGCAAACGTATGCATGCTTTCCTTTAAATATAAAAAATGTAATTTCTTTTGTATCCTTCAGTGTGAATAAATTGTTCTTGAACTAACTAACTTCTGGAGCATTTCTCCCCGGTCCTCCGCTGAAAACAGGATCTGTGGAACCTAGTTGGACTTTCCCAGTCAACAAATGTTAAATAAAATAAATAAATAAATAACTGTCTCTAGTATATTTTATTTACCACAATGGTATTTTTAGAAAGCACAGTTTGGTCAATAAATGCCAACCTGCACTTTTTTTACTATTATTTTTACATTGCAGTTTAAGTGCAAAACATTTTCCATTTAAGAAACACAGCTCTGCTATTTTCAGTGTTTATACCATAAAAAACAAACAGAATAAAAGAGAAAAAACGGACTTTTCTTTGTAATGCTCTGTGATTGAACTATTACACTTTGCAAATGTGAAAAACTCATAGAGACTTTAGTAAAGATCCCAAAGATCAGTCAACAGGTCATAGCTTTTCAGGAGATGTGTGGCTCTTAGACAAAAGAATGATGCTTCTGTTAGATATTCAGTCAGCCTTTTGGAGCAGATGGTTGTAATAGAGAGTGTACTGACCACCCTAAAACCATCGAACCAGTAAAGAAATTGAGAAAGGAGGTTGACATCAAACCATATGGTGGTGTATTTAGAGGGACATGTCACCCAGAATCGGGTTAAGTCTGAATGAGGCAAAATGCGATTCTAACATTTTGAAGAAGAAGCATGCAGAGTTGTATATGGACATGGAAAGCACTGAGTACATAGACTAAGAAAAATTAGCGTTGGGGCTGGTATGCGTTCCAAAGCAGAAGCAATAGTATATAATTAATGGACATTTAATGAACTAAAATGATATGATCCAAAGCAAGTTTCAAAACTATGCTTATTGACAGAAGTAAAAAAAAGGAGCATGATAAATATTTTATGAGTTGATACATTTAAAAGGGCACGCACAAGAAATTTATGGAAATGGGTTTTGCAGAATGACTCAAAGAGTACTGATAAGCTAATTCTGCTAACCAAAAGGTTGTTAACTAATAAAGTAGTTTCACTTTTAAAAGTCAGACAAAAGGTTCTTTCAAATGTGGTAACTGTGTTCATTGTATTTCAATCAATACTGAAAAAAGTTTCATACATGCAGTAACAGGTGAACAATTTATATTACACACCTATGGTAACTGTAATTCTGAAAATCTAGTATATCTATCTACATGCACAGAATGTGCAGCACATTATATAGGGAAAACAAACAGAAAGCTGAAGGAAAGAATATGAAAGCATCTTTCAGAAATTAAAAGACAAATTCCAACTAATGCCCTATATAAACACATACAATCCACAAATGAGAAACATACTTTTAAGTTTTTAATTTTAACTATAATACGGAAACCATTAAGAGGTGGTAATATCACTTTACTAACAGAGCAAGAAGAGCTCAAATGGATATTTAGATTTAAATCTCATAAATATCCTGGACTAAATGATATAGTAACACTAGCACCTCACTTAAAAGTATTTTCACAATCAAATACATTGATTACAGGGAAAGTATTAAACTCAATATAAATAATATATATAATAAAGTGTTTTTACATACATTTAAGTTTTAAATATATGGTAAGTATTTTTAAAATGTTTTTCTCAACAGCCTTTCCATTTTTCATCCTCTTCATAGCTGTCCTTACTTCCTCCTTGCTAATCTGCTTCACTTCCTGATTCACTATCCCCACATCAACCAACCTTCTCCCTCTCTCATTCTCTTCATTCATCAGCCCTTCAAAGTACTCTTTCCATCCACTCAACACACTCTCCTCACTTGTGAGTACGTTTCCCTCACTGTCCTTTATCATCCTTACCTTCTGCACATCTTTCCCAGCTCTGTCCCTCTGTCTAGCCAATTGGTACAGGTCCTTTTCTCCCTCTTTAGTGTCCAATCTCTCATACAACTCTTTATATGCCTTATCCTTAGCCTTCACCACCTCTCTCTTTGCCATGCTCCTCATCTCCTTATACGCCTGTCTATTTTCTTCATCTCTCTGACAATCCCACTTCTTCTTCGCCAGCCTCTTCCTCTGTATACTCTCCTGTACTTCCTCATTCCACCACCATGTCTCCTTGTCCTCCTTCCTCTGTCCAGATGTCACACCAAGCACCTTCCTAGCAGTCTCCCTTACTAGCTCTGCTGTAGTTACCCAGCTATTCAGTAACTCTTCATTGCCTCCCAGTGCCTGTCTTAACTCTTCCCTGAACTCCACCTCACAATCACCCTTTTTGAACTTCCACCATTTAATCCTTGGCACTGCTTTCACACTCCTCCTCCGCTTCTTGATCACCAACATCATCCTGCAGACCACCATTCTATGCTGCTTAACTACACTTTCCCCAGTCACCACTTTACAGTCTCCAATTTCCTTCAGACTGGCCCTCCTACATAGGATATATTCCACCTGTGTGCATCTTCCTCCACTCTTGTACGTCACCCTATGCTCCTCCCTCTTCTCAAAATACATATTCACCACAGCCATGTCCATCCTTTTTGCAAAATCCGCAATCATCTGACCTTCTTCATTCCTCTCCTTAACACCATACCTACCCATCACTTCCTCATCCCCTCTGTTCACTTCACCAACATGCCCATTGAAGTCTGCTCCAATCACTAGTCTCTCACCCTTGGGTACACTCACCACCACTTCATCCAACTCACTCCAAAATGTTTCTTTCTCATCCATTGCACACCCAACTTGTGGAGCATATGTACTAACAACATTCATCATTACACCATCAATTTCAAGCTTCATAAACATCACTTTATCAGACACTCTCTTCACCTCTTGGCATACTGTTCAGTTAGGATAACCCCTACCCCATTTCTTCTGCCATCCACACCATGATAGAACAATTTGAACCCGCCTCCTATACACTTGGCCTTACTTCCCTTCCATCTGGTCTCTTGCACGCACAATATATCAACCTTCCTTCTCTCCATCATATCAGCTAGCTCTCTCCCTATACCAGTCATACTGCCAACATTCAAAGTTCCTACCCTCACTACTACACTCATAACCTTCCTCCCCTCTTCCTGCCTTCGGGCATGCCTTCCCCCTCCTCTTCTTCTTCGGCCAACAGTAGCCCAATTTCCGCCAGCACCCTGTTGGCTAACAGTACTGGTGGCGGTCGTTGTTAACCCGGGCCTCAACCGATCCAGTATGTAATTATGAAAACTTCTCCGCATCAGTAATTTTTGGCAGAGGTTTTACGCCGGATGCCCTTCCTGACGCAACCCTCCCCATTTATCCAGGCTTGGGACCGGCACAAAGAAATGCACTGGCTTGTGCATCCCCAGTGGCTGGGTTAAAAATACAAAATAAAAAGTTTTGTTTATTTATACATTTGCTAACCAGACAAGTGCATTGGTCTAAAGACCTTTTTCAACCATGACCTGGCTAGAAGGCAAACAATATAATTCCTAGGAAATTTTGTACTTTCATCCCCTTTAGCAATGTCTTACTATTAAAATACTCTTCAGAAAATACGTGAAAATGACATGTATGAACTACTCCTAAAGGATGAGAAAGGAACAAACTTTTATAGTTTGAATATACATGAAAGAACTACTCTAGATTCATTAACAACAAATAATATTGATAATAAAAATGCAGATAAAGGGGATGGGGCAGTTATAATGGATAAATATTTTATGATAATATTTTTTTTTTATTAAATTATAGCAATACATATACAATAATTGAAAAAATTAAGTGAATTTGATTGCTACTAACATCAATAACAAGGTTTATAATATGCACTTGGATGGTGATATACAAGCTAAAGTGCTAAACTATTTTTGTACATCACTCCGTTATACTTGTGTTTTATGGTTTGCCAAAAAAGATTGTTTGTGTAAATGTTGTTACAGCCACAAAGAATAATTTTAGAGAAAAAAAAATTCTATTTTATAAAAGGGTTTTTGATTATAATTTTTCTATGGGGAGGCAGTCTCGAAGAATATGATTTTGATTACATTACTCATACAGGTGGATTTTTAAACTTTAAAAAGCCTAATTCATTTGCTTAAATTAATTTTTAGATATACAGTTAGGTGAAATTGGTTATGGTAAAACAAATACAACATTTTTAGAAAGCATATGAAAAGGAATACCATATATATATATATATATATATATATATATATATATATATATATATATACATACACACACACACACACATACAAGACTAGCACTCAGTCCCCTTTTATATTCTATAATATTTTTAAGGGAAAATGCTACACTTGACATGATTAAAAACAGATGACAGAAACTTGAAAATGAAAGCAACCAAATTAATTACAGATATTATGACAATAGGTTATAGGCTGGAGGATCAGATGGATCAAACTGAGAGACCATCAGCTCACAAAACCAGCTTGAATAAAATTTAAACCAAAAAGAAAACTTAAAAAAAAATCTAAAAGGCACCTTATTCCTCCAGCTGAGAGGGGATTAGAAGCATTCTCATAGATCTGTGAGCTAAGGTGATATCTTCTGGGCTTAACCTTGTTACTCTTTTAAGCCTAACCTATAACAGGCACACGCCTAGTATAAAAGCATTCTTAAGTATCAATGGCACATTCTGAATAGTTTAGAGGTATTAAGAACTAATAGCAGACAATCAAATTTCAGTTATAAGAGAGCACAAAATTTAAAGGCGAAGCTTGCTTAAATAAAAAAAAAAAAACAGAAGCTAGTTTCTAACATTAAGTATTGCCAGAGGGAAGGAAAGGTCTTATGCTTTAACATCCTGTCACTAACAGAAATTATTATTTAAAATCATTTGCAGATTGTAGCTCAAAAATGTTATGCATCTTGTAGGGAAACCATAAATTAAAGCAGCATATTTGTGACCACCTCTCTGACATTAGGTGATGCATACAGACTAATTCCCTCTATAGGCATGCTTTGAACATGAAAGAGGAACATCATTTTACATTCTTTGGGTTGCAGATTATACTAGGGGTTAATTACATTCTTACAGAAACAGATTGAGTACCACTGGGTCAATCTGTTACATGCGGATTTATTCCCTGAATTAAATGAAACTGTTAGTATCAAGCCTGTGTGTAAATTAAGACAGTACAGGAGGTAGTTTCAGCCAATAATTTTTAGATGATAATCATATGATATTAAAATATAAGTAAATAAATTATATAGATATATGTGTGTGTGTGTGTGTGTGTGTGTGTGTGTGTTTGTGTCACTGCCCTTTTTAATTGATCTGAGGGGGAAAACTCTCTTTAGATTATACCTGGTTTGATATTTACCTGCTGGAGCTACTTTTTTACCTTTGTACTTTGTTATATTGCCAGTAAGATGTTTAAAACAACTTAGTTCTGATGACAATGCTGTTTTTTGGGTTTTTTCCAGCTCATGGGCATAGACTCATTCTTAATATTGTATGCTTACAGGCTCACAAACTTAGGTGAGGGCTATTTAGGGACCATTGCTGTATGCAGGCCTGACTTAAGATTTGCACTTTCATACTATACCAAATGTTCTACAAATGCTACTAGCTGCTCAGAGGTTTGTACATCATTTTGAAACACATTTTATCCACTGCTAAGATGATGGGAATTCTTATACCATTCACATTAGATTCTAACCTCAGTCTCAATATGTGACTAGGACATCACTGATTTGTCCACAGGGAATGCCCATTGATAAAATCATCTAGCCGTGCTTTTGGCGAAAGTTCCTTTATCAGTTTTTAATAATCTTGAGCATTTGTATCCTCCACATCCATATGTGCTTTCAGGGAGCCCTTGTAGATGTACAGACAAAATTCTGGCCTACTCAGTTGAGGGATGCATTCTCTCTTTTGTTTTATGGCCTACTCAGTAGAGCGATGCATTCTCTCTTTTGTTTTCTGGCCTACTCAGTTGAGGGATGCATTCTCTCTTTTGTTTTCTGGCCTACTCAGTTAAGGGATGCATTCTCTCTTTTGTTTTTCTGGCCTACTCAGTTGAGGGATGCATTCTCTCTTTTGTTTTCTGGCCTACTCAGTTGAGGGATGCATTCTGTCTTTTGTTTACTGGCCTACTCAGTTGAGGGATGCATTCTGTCTTTTGTTTTCTGGCCTACTCAGTTGAGGGATGCATTCTGTCTTTTGTTTTCTGGCCTACTCAGTTGAGGGATGCATTCTGTCTTTTGTTTTCTGGCCTACTCAGTTGAGGGATGCATTCTCTCTTTTGTTTTCTGGCCTACTCAGTTGAGGGATGCATTCTCTCTTTTGTTTTCTGGCCTACTCAGTTGAGGGATGCATTCTCTTTTGTTTTCTGGCCTACTCAGTTGAGGGATGCATTCTCTCTTTTGTTTTCTGGCCTACTCAGTTGAGGGATGCATTCTCTCTTTTGTTTTCTGGCCTACTCAGTTGAGGGATGCATTCTCTCTTTTGTTGCATATCTTTCAAAGGCCATGAGGTAGCTCTCCATATTATCATCTACTCCCAGTTTCTTCAGCAGTGGACTCTGTCTTAAGGCCTTGGGTGGTTGATTGGTTATGAAAAACACTGGTTGTTATAGCAATAACCTATGCCTGGGTGTGGGTAATGCTGGATTTACCCACGGTTGGTGTGGTTTGGTCACAAGGGCAAAGCCCAAGTGTTCAAACAAAGACAACCGTGGGTAAATCCAGCATTACCCACACCCAGAAGTGGGTTATTGCTATTATACAAAGACATTATTTAAGAAAAAAAAATTATTTTCTTAAATAATGGCATTGTATAATGCCACCTTGCTGCCCTTCCGCAGCTGTCTGGGATTCTGCGGCAGTTCTGATGTACTGCGCATGCTTATGCAGCACATCAGAGCTGTGGGCGGAAGCAATGGAGAAAGCAACATCTCTGTTGCTTTTTACAAACTGTCTCACTATGTTAAAGGAGTTTAACATAGCGAGACAGCTTTAAAAAAGCAACGGAGAAAGCAAGATCTCTGTTGCTTTTTACAAAGTGTCTCGCTATGTTAAAGGAGTTTATCATAGTGAGACAGCTTTAAAAAAAGCAACGGAGATAGGAAGATCTCTGTTACTTTTTTTAAAGCTGTCTCGCTATGTTAAACTCATTTAACATAGGGAGATAGCGTGTAAAAAGTAACGGAGATCTTGTGTTCTCCATTGCTGTAAAAAGACTTATACTAATGGAAAAAGTCCGGGCAACCGGACCTTTTTCCATTAGTATAACTCTGATTTACAATGTGCATGCTGACCTATCAGTATGCACGTTTTGGAATATTAATGGGGGGTCGTTGTATAATATGTTATAACTACTTGCTATTCCTAGTCAATCAAATTTTGCTCAATTACTGCATTCCTGGCATTGCTTCTTTCCTGAAGACTAAGTAAGTAACTGCTGACCGGTACTGGTAGCTAAACTATGAGTGTTAATTATTGGCTTGCCACAGCTGACCAGCAGCTGTAGTAATAGCTACATAGTTTTTTGCCATTTGCTTTATATGGTTTGCAATACCTGTAGGGCCTTTGGTAATGCTTTAACAGACACTTCCTTTATAGGGACAAGCAGAGTAACTGCAGCCATGCAGAGAGAGAAATAAATGACAGTACATAAGAGACCCACTTTAGAGTTGAAAGAATTTCTAGATCACAAACTGCCATCTGCACAGTTGGAAAGGTTTATACTGAAACAGGGGGTTACTAAAGTTGTTCTCAGTCACTGGGTGGTGTTTTCTGCCTCTCCACAATTTAAAGCACATAGTAAACAATTCATTGCTTTCTGTAGGGCAAACTGTACTACCTTCTTGATAATTGCATTAACCCACTAAATGTTTATTTCACAGAAACATGGATAATCACTGGGTTGCCAAGATACAGCATGGGTTTAATTACAAGGAGGGGAAAACAATGTGCTTTAATTGGCAAAACAGGTAGAAACATAAAATGTAAATGAAATACAGTGTTTAACAGTATTTTCATCTTTGTAGAAAATAATAGCTCAGAGTAGCTTCTTTCTCAGTCAGTGCAGTCTGTATATATACACATACAGTCTCTCAAAGTTAGTCCCAAAATGTCCAAGTGTCACAGGCATTTCCCTTTAGCCTTTTTACAGCACAATCAATAATAATTCTACAGGTATGGAAAATACTAAATAGCTTTGTACAGATGCAAGGTAAACACCTGAGGCACAACGGCCTTCCTTTGACTTTGCTTCACAAGATAGCAGCTCCACTCTATCAAAGACATTTTCTTCTACATGAAGTTGATGGGGATTCCTTCCAAAAATTTCTTTAAGGTTAGAGGTCCAAGCCTTCCTCCAAGGGTATCCAAGCAGAAGCCACTATACACTCTTCTATGTCTTTGTGTAGGTTAGTGACTTTAGGGGAGTTATTAATATGTCCCTGTCATGCTACTTAACTCAGGCTTCATATACAGCTGGTTTTAGGTTCATAGAAAGGTTCATAAGTTCATAGATTAATACTAGACTAACTGCCCCTGCAAGCTATTTTAAGCCTAGCCATTTATCCCCTGTGAGATTCAAACTATGTACCTTGTGTTTGTAAGACAAACACCTTAACCATTAGGCCACCCTCCCACCCCTTAAAATTAAACACACACTACTGTTAATAAGTTAGTACTAAGCTAACTGCCCTTGCGAGCCATTTTAAGCCTAGCCAATTATCCCTTGTGAGACTCAAACCCTGCACCTTGTGTTTATAAGGCAAACACCTTAACCATTAGGCCACCAAATAAATAAAATTAATTACAATTAAATTTACCCTCATGTGTCTTATTATGTCTATATCTGTTGTATACAACATGCTCTGTACTGTACACAATAGATTCAGTTAAAGCTTTCTTAGCTTCTCTAGTGTGCCTCTGGTGTTCAAAACTAGCAAAGCAGTAACTATCTATTATAACAGAGACTGGGGGTTTCCACTTGAAGTGAGTGTAAATCTGTGATTTTTCTTTACTTACAACCTGAACTTGAATGCAAAATTGTGTTTTTTTAATGTGGCTATTATTGTTGTGAAAACAAAAGTTATGAACTTATAACACTAGATTTGTTTTGCCTTCTTCCATCCATCACCACCTTTGTGTAATCGGATCCAACACCATTCTTCTTCAAGCTCCGAGCCTCAACCTCCTCTTCCAAAATGCCCTGCCTGCCTAAGCCTCCTCAAATTGAATTCTCCTTGCATAATCACACATGCTACTATAAAAAAAGGAACTTTATATTAAAAGGCAATAGCAAAGAGAGAGTCAACAGGGAAGGAACCATGAAGGATCTTGGACCAGAACTCTGGCTGGTCTACTAGATCTGCCTCTACTCCTGACATAACTGACAATATGGAAGGAGGATGGTGGGAGGGGGGGTTGAGATGGGCAGAAGAATTAATCAACAATGAAGATTAAAGATTAATTGACGAACAGCAAGGTGATAAAGCATATATTCGCTTTTGTTACTAAAGTTAGGAAAGAAAACAGGCAACTCAATGGACTATTTTAAGGAAGACATGGAGGCCACTTTAGAAAGGAAGGACAGATTAATTCTTAATAAATTTGTATTTATGGAAGATAAGGTAAGGAGGACAGCAGGTCAAAGCCTGTATCTCAGAAACTCTTCTGGCTGAGGTAATCAATAAGAGAAAGAAAGTCTTCCAGGATAAGATTTTAAAGAATACAGTAGCCACCTTAGGGGGTTTTGTCAGGGACTGAAGATGAAAATGAAGATGCCATGAAAGGGAATGGTCTCTTATGAGTCGTCTAGAAATGCCTTAGACAACTTCAAGGATGAAATGGGGCATAATGTTGACCCATATGAAAGTTAGAAATAGCTGCCAATTGAACTTTAATAGTAGAGTAACTACGCCTGAGTGGAACAGGCCAGGCAGGAAATCCAAAATAGCCATAATTGGAGTGGAAAAAGGATCTATATCCCTGGAAGAAGCCCAAAATAGAAAAACATTTCCAGTAGTTACCAAAAACTTTTCTAGTGGTGGCTTCTGAAACAAAGATAAATGTGAACTTATTTAGATGGCTTGGGATCTCTGGCTATGAATGGAACGGAAGTAACCAAGCAGTCAATGTGAGGTATTCTAAGTTCAGGTGAGGTGGATTCAAGGGGTGAGAAATCAGATCTGGAATTGTGTCCAGGACCCAGGCTGGGTCATAGTGAGAACACAGGAAGGGAAACCAGGCCTGTCTGGGCCAGAAAGTGGCAGAGGATCACTGTTGCTCTGCATCAGACTGCTTTCTGAAGGAATGTGATTATTAACTCACTCCTTCTGAAAATATTTGGTGTGTGCCTACAGTGCCATTGTCAATAAACAACAGCTCCACAGGGCACTCGTAACTGCCTGGAAGTAATTTACACATGCACAAAAGTGGCCATTGAATTCTGCATTTGTTCATGGGTAAATTCCACAAAAAAATGCACAGTGCCATCATTTGAAAATTCTGTGAAAACCTTATTTTAGCATGCAATATTCAGAGCATGAAAGCACGTTCAGTACAGCTATCTCTGGTGGTGGCATGCTTCCATGCTCTCTTCAGAGCAGCACTGGAACATCCCGTTATACAACTTTGCAACTCTTTTACATTTTAATGTTTTATTTTTTGCACTTTTACATTCTCTTATACTGTAAGATGTAAAGTTTACTGCTACTTGTCCATTTATTAGGGCATCCCCACTGATAGTTTTATTATAAGCACTTTCTTCAACAAATATTTTGCTATGATTTGCTGCGTTTTAAAGGTGGAAAAGGCGTAGCTTTTTGTTCACTCTCAGCGTGGAGTTCTGGGCCCTATTTTCAAAGTTGCTCCCATTTTGTACTCTCAGTCAGTGCATCTACTGCATTACAGCATTCATTTTCATGCCATCTTTTCTTTTGTTGGTATGAAAATAAATTTTGATACTGTTTGCAGTCCATACCAAAGTGCAGCCTTCAGCACTTCTTACTGGAACTACCACTTGCTCCAAATGTCCTGGGGTCTTGTGCTAGCTGTCAAGGACTTCATCAAGATGTTTTTTTTTATCTCATGAAGTAAGTCAATGCTTGTGCAATGGTTTAACTAAGCCATAGTGCAGTCTGGCTGTAATAAATCTGTCTTGTCTCAGATTGGAGCTCATCACCCTCAAAATGTGTTCCTGAAGAAGAAGAAATTCAGTTTTGTCCCTCCCTTCCCTTCCAGTCAGTCACTCAAGTTCTTATCACAGGAGTCCTGCTCTAGTAATATTTCTGAACAAGTAGATGGGGAATTCTATCTGGTGGGCACTTGTTGGGCAGGGATCAGGGGGGATACACTGTCCAAGTATTTCCTTTTAAATTTGAAGACATGAATTGTACCTTCTGTCTCCCCAAAACAGCAGTCAATACACAAAAACTTCGCTGTCATTGAGGAAGTCTAAAAGCTGAACACCATTAACTTTGGACATTGTATAGTTTCTTTGACATATGAGTTCAGGTGCAAGAAAATATCTGTACTTTTTATTAACAAATATATACACTCAAAACTATATTCTTAAATTTAAGTGCATTATTACTTTTTGTTTCATTTAAAAATGCAATGTTTGTTTTTAACTGAGCAATGGTTATATTTAGCAGTTAGTGTAAATGGACAAATATTTATATATTGTGCACATGCATGCAAACAGGGTGTGAGCATTCTGAATGCAGGAATAACCTATTCAATTACCTCAGAAAATTAATAGTTAACGTGCTACTATCTGGAGACATACATCCAAACCTTGAACCCAACCACTGCTCCTCACACCTTTATAACTCCACACCACATACTTCCCACATTCCCACATCCACACCCACTAAGAACCTAACTATACTATTTATGAACATTCAAAGTATCATGAACAAAATCTCCCCTTTCCATGCCTGGGTATCTTCACATACCCCTGATATTCTTTGCCTGTTTGAAACCTGGCTCAAGCCTCATATAGCTGACAATGAAATACTTCTATCTGGTTATAATATCCTAAGGCATGATCACATCAAAAAGAAAGGTGGAGATGGGGCTATCCTCTATTCTAACCAACTCACCCTTCACCCTCTCTCGATCACTTCTCCAGATTTTCACCATGATGAAATCCTCATAGCCAACTGTCATTTAAACACTCACAAAAGGCTAGCCATTGCTGCCATCTATATTCTCCCTGGGAATATCATCCCTATCTTAGAACACATTCTGTCCTTGATCTCCCTTAACATCACCTATGAGACTGTTGTCTTAGGAGATGTAAACATTGATTTGAATGCCTTAACCACTGAAAGTCCAAACTTCTCCATAAACTTCTTTGGCTTCTCCCAGATAATCTCTAACCCAACCCATCTAAACAAGCACAGTAACTATAGCTCCACCCTAGACTGGGTCCTCACCTCTAATCCCAATCTTTACCATAACCTCTCCACTCTACCTAACACACTTAATGATCACAATCCCACCTACATACTTAGACATTCACCTCAACTACACAAACCTCAACAATACAAAGACTGACAAACTCTCAAACTTTAATCCTGACACTTTCAACACCCTGTTCTCTTCAATCTATTGGTCCTTCCTCCACAATCTACCCCTAGAGAATGCTGTTCTTGCCTTTAACAACATTTTCCTATATACACTCAACTCCCTAGCCCCTATCAGAAAACTAAGGATCAAAACTCAATATGCCCCGTGGATCACACAAGACACCAACACCCTAATGAGTAAGAGAGATTGTGCTTGGAAAAATGGAACAAATCCAAATCTGTTTCTGATCTACACACCTACAGAGAGCTCCACAATTTAACCAAAAAAAGGTCATCCTTGACAAACAAAATTATTTTGATAAACCACTTAACAATCCTCACTCTAACCCCCCCCCCCCCCCAAAAAAAAAAATTCTGGCAGTCCATTAATAAGTTGTTGCTTCCTGGGTGCTGATCTTCCCCTAATCCCTGCCCACAGCTCTCCCACTAAGACAGCTACACTTCTAAATTTCTTCTTCATCAACTCCATCCGTAACCTCACTAAAACTGACACTACTACCTATTCCCCACCACCAATCATTTCCAGTTCTTCCACCTTCTCTCAAACTTATACCAACATCCTATATCAAATCACTTCTGACCAAACTAAAAACTTGCTCTTCATCAGTTAACAACTTACCTCCTCGATTCCTAAAACTGGCTGCTAATTCTGTTGCTTTCCCTATCTCTGCATTAATCAACAGATCTATCAAGGAAAGCTCTGTGCCTGATATCTGGAAAAAATGTTATGTTATCCCATTACATAAGGCAGTACTGCAACAGAACCCTCTAACTTTGGACCTATTTCCATCTTATCTCCCGTCAAAAATTCTTAAAAAATGCATCCACAAACAGATCATCATCATATTCTCCAAGAAAATGGCCTTACCCTCACACAACATGGCGTTTGGCCAAAGCACAGTACTACTACTGCTCTGACCTCCTTCATTAACACTATCACAAAATCATATGATAACAATAAATTAGTTTCTGCCTGTTTCTAGATCTATCCAAAGTGTTTGATACTGTTTCTTATAAACTACCACTATCCACACTTGCTTCTCTTAACCTTTCTAACTACTATATTATGGTTCTCCAGCTACCTCTCTAACAGATTACAGGCTGTCAGATGGTAATCAAACTTCTCTCCCTTTCTTCCAGTACAAACTGGGGTGCCCCAAGGCTCCCTCCTTGGTCCTCTACTTTTCAACATCTTTATTAATGACCTCCACTCTTCTTGTCCACTCTCTACCATTATTCAGTATGCTGATGACTCCACAATTATCTCCTGCACTGACAATATTACACACCTTCTTACCCTCACCCAAGAATCCCTCCACTCCATCGAAAGATGGCTTAAGAAAACTAAATACCTCTTGTTTCTCCCTACCTCCCTTCAGCATCACAAATCTTCCTTCCCTGTCTCCTCCCTAAATAATACTACCATCTCTCCTGAACCCCACACCAAACTCCTAGGTGTTATAATTGATGGTAATCTCAAGTTTGATCTACATACTCAGCAGTGCATTAAAAAGACCCAACAAAAACTAGGTCTGCTCTATAGACATAATAAATACCTTACAAATGCCTCCAGACTCTCCCTTGCACAAGCCTTTCTACTCCCCATACTGCTCTATGCTGCCTCTACTGTCTCACACCTCCAATCAAATATTCTCACTAAACTAGAACTTACCTATAACAAAATAGCTCGATATGCCTCCAACCTACCTTACCGCACCCACCATTGTATCACCCTAAGAAATCTTCAGTGGCTTGAATTTTATCACCAAATCCTAATACCACACCTTCTCTTGGCTCATTCAGTCTTACATCAACCTTTTTTCTCTCCCTCTCTCTCCACTCTCATCTAGTCCTATACTCCCAATCACTCTCTCCGTAGCTCTCAGCAGAACCTATTGCAAGTCTACACGCCCAACAAAAATATTGGTAAATTACTTTATGGCTATTCCATAGCAAATGCCTGGACCAAACTACCCCATAATGTCAGAGGTATCACTAACCCTAACACCTTTACAATTGCAATTAAAGACTACGTCCATACATCATCGTCATGTCTCTGCCATGACCCAACATAAGCTACCTTCCACTACCTTATAGTGCTGCCCTCTCAGCTATTACTGTACTAGTCCTTTCATAGGCTTCCTACCTGTCCGCTTTCTTTCTAGCTGTTACTCCATATACTTTTCTAATGTTTCTCTTCTACTCAGTCACATACCTTAGTACTTTTTTTCACCTCCTATACTCTTTATTTTGTGCTTTTTCTATATTCCTCATTGCATTACTACAATTTTCTACCTAAATGTACTTAAAACTGATCATACTTTGATATTTACAACATTTATGCATATTCTCATTATCCTGTTTTTGTCCCTGATGATAAATTTCTGTTACTTTGTACTTTTGTTATTTTCTAGAGAATGTGTTTCTTATGCAAAACTGAACTAGTTATGTACAATTAACCTAGTTATTCATTGTTTTTTTTCTCTTTCAACAACTGCGTTAATTAATGTATATCTAATGTAATATTGGAGCTTTTCCCCTCGAGGCTCTGCTGAAAAGGGCTTTTGCCCAGTCAGACCAACCCGGTTAACAAATGTCAAATAAATAAAGTAAATAAAATTTGTATTTCTGCTACTCACTCCCTTAAGACTTGGAGTCAGTTGGTGATGTTGGATGGTAGTCATTCTTTGCACTGTTAGAAAATGCATGGTGATGCAGAATATATTGTTCCATTAACATCAATTTTTAGTTACTTAGACTAATACAAATATAATGCCCATGTTTTTTGCCTGCTGTGCTCCAGTTATTTTGTCATTTTGTTTTAGACTATTTGAGCACACACAAGCCTTGTATGTATGCTAATGCCATAAATATATTGTATGTCAAATTTACATTAAGAATGTACTGGTCACTACATTAGTCTTACACTCAGTCAATGATGTCATCAGACAGTAAAGCTTAGCTCTTCACACCATAAACACAGCTCCAATCATATCATCAAGTTTGCAGATGACACCACAGCCATAGGCATCATCAAAGGAGAAGATGAGAGAGCGTACAAAGACGAGGTCAACTCTCGAACTGACTGGTGTGAGAAACAACCTAGACCTGAATGTCAATAAAACATAGGAAATCATCACTGACCTCAGGAAATGGTCAATTGCCTACTCAACTCATCACTCAAGATTAACGGTGAAGAGGTGGAAAGGGATTAAAACTACAAAACTTCTAGAAGTACACATTTCAGAGGATCTCTCTTGGACTGTGAATACTGATCAGTTGGTCAAAAAGGCCTATCAATCTCTCCACTTTCTGAGAAGGCTCAAAAGAGAAAAGCTCCCACTTACTCTTCTCTCCACCTTCTACGGAGGAGATATTGAGACCACTCTCCCCTGTAACTTCACTGTTTGGTTTGGGAACTGTAAAGCAGCTGAAAGGAAGAAGCTACAGAGAGTGATGAGAGTTGCTGAGAAAATCATGGGCACCAGTCTACCACCAGTCCAAGAGCTATTCACAGCAAGAAGCCTCAAAAGAGTCCATAAAATACTTAATGACTCCTTGCACCCTACACACGGCTGGTTTACTCAACTGTCATCTGGCAGGAGGTACCATAGTATTCACTGGAGGACCTCCAGATTCATTGACAGCTTCTACTGAACAGTGATGACACTTATTAACTCGGACACCAGCCCTACTGACTTCACCACAAATTAACTTAATAATATTGTTTTGTTTGGAATGTGCAATATTTATTTATTTACTTAGTTGTATCGTTACATTCAAGCGCAATTACCTGTTACTTGCTTTATGTAATAATACATAAAGAGTGACAATTTCAGTTCATGTGCAATAACCAATCTGTCATGCTGCAACTGTACAGTGTTTATATGAATACGTAGGGGGTTAGCTTATTTGTTATGTTCTTGGGGCAATGTCATTAGTCTCTAATTAATTTACTTGATATGTCTTATTGTTGCATTTGTTGTATCCTATGCTTTTTCTTTACTCTCATAGTGAGCTGATACTCATAATTTTGTTCAGGTCTACACGTGTAGTCCTAAATGACAATAAAGTTTACCATGAATCTTTGCATCTTGAACTGTTAGCAAAGTGTATGGTTATGCAGAATGTATTGTTCCATTAACTTTTTTTCGTTACTTTGACTAACAATAACACAATGTCCATGACTTCTGGCCAGTATCCACCAATTATTTTGTCTAAGCAGTTTTAGCACAGGCCTTTGAGGTGCACTTCTAGCATACATTTACTGCATGTCAAAGTTAATATTGAGAATGTAGTGGTCACTCCATCAGTCTTACAGTCAGTTGATAAT
The DNA here is from genome assembly GCF_019279795.1 of Protopterus annectens. NCBI lineage: Eukaryota > Metazoa > Chordata > Ceratodontiformes > Protopteridae > Protopterus > Protopterus annectens. The sequence goes on along the minus strand of NC_056725.1, from coordinate 1,488,832,400 downwards.
GTTGGACAGTAGAGAAAACGATTTAAACTGACATATTTATTGACATATTTATCAATCATACTTCACTAAAATGCACATTACTCTTGCAAAGTATGACAGAACTACAGTATTTTTATTTGCACATAGGCATTGCCCCCATTCCAACTGCCTATCCAGAGAATCTGCTTTGAGCCTACAATGTTTAAAATAACAAAAATAAAAGACCACGGTTACATTACTGTGTTTCTTTCACATCACATAGCCAAGAACTTGCACATGATCTTACTTCAGTTCACCAATACACACTATACTCATGCAAAAGTACAGTTTGTTTCAACAAGAACATGTTGACAAACAGTCCTATTTATCTTGAGTACCCCTACAAAATATTAGGTTAGAAAAACATGTCATCCTTAAATGGCTCCCTAGAACACACTTCAGACCTAGTATCTCTGACTCTTGTGAGGATATTAAATTAAAAAAAAATATATATATATATATATATATATAAATATACATCTATATGAAGAACAATAATAATAATAGTAAAGAAAGTCATTAACAGCCCCCAAAACACACAGACCACTAGTATCTGGTTGACCATGCCAGTGTATTGCAAAAAAAAAAAATTAACAGTCCCCAGAATACATTGCATCCCTAGTATCTAGTCAACCCTGCCAGGATAGTTTATTAAAAAAAAGAAAGTCATCAACAGCCCCCAAAAGACACACACTACCTAACCTTACCTACTACTAGTATCTGTCTGACCATGCCAGTAGTGTTAGAAAATCTGGTTAACCATGCCAGGAGTGTTAGAAAACCACAAACTGCCCCCAAAATAGCCAGCCCACTGCAGATTTCATCTTCTACTGTGATCTGGTTGACCCTGCCAAACTCCAGGTCCAGTATGTTAGAAACAAAGAACAAATATGTAACCAGTCCACCTTTTCATTTTAAACAGTTTCTGGTGGATCCTGCCAAAAATAATAAATAATTAAATGCATTAATTATCTGGTTGACCCTGCCAGGAAAAAAATGCAATATGTAGTATCTGGTTGTCCCTGCCAGGAAAAAACATGCAATATGTATATATCTGGTTGGCCCTGCTGAAAAAAAAAAAACAAAAAAACAGAAGAACCCATTTTTTTCACACTTACCTGAACTATCTGTTCTCATTGTAGTCTGTGGATTAGTTTTCAATTATCAGTAATAAAATTCACGCATGCCTTGGAAGAAGACTCTACTGCCTGTCTCTCACTTTCGCTCGTTGCTTTACCCAATGCAAACAGCTTGAAAAGAGCATGAGGACAATAGGACTAATCAACAGCCACATCACGTTATGTGGCTGCTGACTAAACAGTCCAATCGGACTCAGATCCCTGCAGTCTCTAGTTAATCTGGTCTGTTTTTAAAGCAGTCCAGCAATGGTGTTTTTTTTTTTGTTTGTTTGTTTTTGTTAAAGCAGAACTTGAGCATGCATGCTTGCTGCTCCGAGTCCCGTAAATACTCGCTACGAGCCGCGCAGCTATGCCCCTTCATGATCTGCCCCTAGACGAATGCCTAATTTGCCTTAACAGTGGCGCCGGCCTTGGTTTCATTTTTTTTTTTAGTCTGACTAATTTTGACACAATTTGCAGAAATATTATGCATGTATGTTGTGTATTAATAACTTAAAAAAGAAAGTGTTTAAATGTTACTTAATTGTACTGAATAAAGGATTACATAATACATTAAAAGTTTTGTCACTAATATCTGAAGATATTTATGTGTTTAGTAAACCAATATACATAACGGCATAAATATATTTCTGTACATATCTCAGGCATTGTTCACCAGGACACATTGTAGAAAAGCATTTCACTCACCTATTCATAATAGAGGTTAGGAATGGATCCTCAGACAAGTAGTATAGACTGTAACAGAAAAAAATCCAGGTTAATTTCCAGAATTATTATACAAGAAACTCCACACCCTACAAGCTCTCCTGACTTTGGAGAATATAGACATCTGCGCAGTTACTGATATGGTTTAAATCTGCAGAAAGTACTCCAGCAGTGAAAGGCTTCAGTACGTTCCACACACTTAGACCATCAACTGCACAGAGATGGACAAAAGGTGGAATCTCAATCTATATTAACAACAAGCATAACTCAATGTTGGCTAAACAGGAAGATGCCCTGGAATGTATCCACATACAAATCACCATAGAGTCCCATACCATATCCTAGCTAACTATGGGACACCCTCATTGCCCTTAGAATCCCATAGCTCATACCTAGACCTAGTGAAAACCCTCACCATTAAACAAAATACATTATTAATGGGAGACTTTAACTGCCCCTCTATAGAATGGGAAATGTACACTGCCTCACACTCCCAGGCACAATGATATCTGGACTTTATTAATGCAAATACCCTTGATCAGATAGTACATATACCCACCAGAGGTTCAAACATACTGGACCTAGTACTCACCAGTATTGAAACAAGACTAATTATGAGGGCAAGATAGCCTCACAGGCTAAAGACAACCACAAGGCCTTCTACAGCTACATCTGAAACCTCAAAGGCACCACACATCAATGTGCTGAAATGGTACTTAATGGTGTCACTTTGACTGAGCAGAGTGGCATAGTGAATTTGCTGGCTGACAAATTAAGCTCAAACTTCACACCCCACTCCCCCTGCCTTCCTCCATGAAATACCTGCTAGCATGACCCTCCAGCTAGTAACAGGGAGGAGGTCCGTGTGATGGTCACAAGGATTGAAAACACAGCCTCAATCAATGGGCACTGACAATATCTCAGGATGCCTCTTAAATAGCCTGAAACATGACCCATCAGAACCACTTGAGTCACTTTTCAACTCTAACCTCAAAACAGGCTTTATACCATGAGAATGTAGGGCTGCAACAGTTATCCCACTTCACAAGGGTGGGCTAGAAACTACAGACCTGTTACTCTGACTAGTCTAATATGCAAAGCCATGCAATGGATTATCATGGAAATGATCAAAAAAGACAAGGGCAATCTTCAGACACTGGACCAGACCCAGTTTAGTTTTGTCATGAGAAGATCATGCCTGCTAAACCTGGTAGACTTCTTTGAGAAGGTCACCAAGGCAATGGACGACCGAAAATGGCAGGTACTGCCTACCTGGACTTGGCTAAGGTGTTCAATGCAATACTCCACTCACATATAGTTGACACACTCACCAAACTGGGCATAAACCCCTACGTAACTCACTGGATTGTTAGCTGGTTCATATACAGGACTGAGTCAGGATTGGTGATACCACTTCCAATAAGAGACCTGTCACCAGCGGGGTACCTCAGGCCTCCTTGCTGGGACTACTCTTATTTAGCATCTAATTCTCGGAGGTAAACGCTAATGTTAAGGGCTTTTGGCTAATCAAGTTCACAGATGTCTGTAAATTGGGAGTTATTACAGTTTCCCCCATGACACAAACATCTCACAAGTGGGTCTAACAAAAATGACTGGTTATAAAGCCATGTGGATGGATTGCTAATACTATGTTGTACTTTAAGGGGAGGGGTGCTGAGTGTGTCCTCCTTTGGATGAGATGCCTAGTAACGATGAACTGGTTGGTTGCCAGTTTGTTATCCATTCCAGACTGCAATAGTATGAGCTTATCAAGTTTTTTTTTTCTTTGATGCAACATAGGCAATTTATTCTTCAAGGGCAGCAGGAACTGAATTTGTAGATGAAAACAGTGAAATATAAAGCTGTTTGCCAGCGGCAACCTCTTCATTAGTTACAAATCTCTATAATGTGCAATTATTCAGATGACTTTTATTTCTGCAGAAATTGTGCATTTTGACTGATATTGGTGGATTGTAATGACAGAAGGTTGGGTGGACTTCTATGGTTGAAATGGGAATTTTCTTCATTATTACTTCATATGTTTTTTTATTTGTTGCTGAAAAAATGTTGAAAACTACAAATTTAAAAAATACACTAACAAGTGGCTCTGTGTTATATAAAGAACATAATTTAATACAATCAGGAAGGTGAATCAAAGAACACATGCATGTATGCATGGTCCCAAAAATGTGTGAAAGGGGCCCTATGGCTTGAAAACTGCCCAAAGATAAATTTTATCCACCGTTGACCAAGATGCATTTTCTTTGAATGTGGGTTTCAATGCCATTTCAGTGAATGTGAGTTTCAAGAGCAGAAAAGTTTACTGTTCTCGTCTGTTTTCATTGTGAGACTGCATTGTTTAGTTTAGCAAATGGCCATCAGTGTTTGTGCTATAAAATTTGAAATTAATTTTAAAATTACATCCAAATATCTATAATCATTGTAGAAGTACAGAAGAAAATAGTATGTGCACTGACAGGTTTGAACAGTGTTTATGGCAAATGGGGAGAAATAGCCAAGTAATGGAACAAGGGAATGGCTGCCATGGGGGGTTGCTGCATCTGTGGGGGGACCCCGATCCATTACCCTGTCTAGGCACCATTTGACCATAATCCAGCACTGCTCATCTCTAAGATGTTGATGTGTAAGTGATCCGCTGTTTGTGTCTAGGTACCTTGGACCATCTTTCCCTTGAAATACCCACCATTTTAGGAGAGAAGCATCTATGGTTACTGTGGCCATGGGTGTGGGTAGAACAAACAAAGAGACCAGAGGAGATGATATCCAGCAGTGAATGTACTGCCATATCACATTATCAAGATGGATGTGATAACACATTGGATGGGTGCAGATGGACCACTGAGTAGGTACAGTCATCTATAGAATTCTCAAGTAGTATCTTGCTAGATGGACAAGACAAATGGCAGCTGCCACAAGTCTGAGAAGAAGATGAATGAGAACAGGAGGTCTGAGAATCAGGATGATCTGGTTAGCAGGAGTTTGAATACCTGACACCCTTGAATGTGTCGTGTTGCTATTTGTTTGGTAGTGAATAAATGGCCCCTGATAAACTCTAGCCACTGAAATTGTTCCATCTTAGACTTCCCTAGACTGACCATCTTCCCTACATATGGGTATAGTTGAGTTAAGTGTTACCTTGCCTGAATCAAAGACTATCTTGCTGTTGCCATGAGAAGCAAGTCTTCCACATATAGGAAGACCCAGAACTTTTGCAGCCTGAGCAAGGCTGGTACCACCACCATGCACTTGGTGAACACATGGGGGCAGTGATGAGCCAGAATGACAGTGCTTGAAATTGATAATGACTGGCTCCCAGCCAAAAAGACACAAACCTTCTGGAATGCCTCTTTATCTCTATGTGGTAGTAGGCAGCCTTGAGGTGCACTGAGTACATCTAAACATCCTCCTTCAGTACAGGCAAGACAAACTTAACAACTACCATCCAGAATTTGAACCGTCTGAAGAAAAAAAAAAGGTTTATTATGCTTGGGTCCAACATGGGCCTGAGGTTCCCTGTTTTTTTTTTTTTTTTGGCACCAAAAAGAACCTCAAATAGACACCAGATCCTAGTTGGACTGGTGAGACTTTCTTGATTACATGGTTTGATAGCAGCTTTTGGATTTCTAATGATGTTTCCTTCAACTGATGGGGTGGATCTCCTGGGAGGTGTTTTGATTTTTCAAATTTGGTAAGGTGTGGAATGGGATACAGTAATCTCTGGAAATGACTATCAACATGCAGGCATCTGCTGTAATGGCCTCCCAAGCTTGTGAGTGTAGACTCAAGCCTCTCAGGCTGCCTCCATAATGTAGCAGTCAGGCATTCTTTGAGGAGCCCTGGAATGGCCTCCCTGAGAAAGCATCTCTGTAGCTGCATTATTGCAGTCTGCTCTCTGCCCCTTGGGCAGCTGCTATTAACACTGTCCCCTGCTTCATGGATACTATTGCTATGAGTGTCTTGGGATAAAAGTTTGGGATTTCTGGAAGAACATCTTTCACCCCCCTTTGATCCTTAGAAAAAGTCCTTTGAGGGGTGTAGAAACAAACTTCAACTTCACACAGTGTTTTACCTTCTTGCTAACTCCTTGTCAATGTGTTTTTTACCTCAGGACCAAAAAGTATGGTACCATACAAGGGACTATTTAAGAAAGATGCCTTGAAGCAATCTGCAAAATTGCAAATGGGCATCCAGGAAAACTGGAAGATAGCAATAACAGTACCTGCAGCTTGTGCTGTGCCATCCACCACACTGGAGGCACATGGAGACATTGGATATTCACTACATGATGGATAGCTGAGTTTCTAATGCTTTACAAGAGTCTGATGAAGGTTGTGCGGCCACCAGCTTGCAGGCTTCAGAAATCAAATTTCTTTGCTGGCTTGTTAGGTGTGCCAAATAATTCGGCATATAAACAGCAAATGTAGCTGAAGCATAGATGCGATTACCAAAGCAGTATAATCCCCTGGACTCCTTGTTTAGGGATTGACCTAAAAGCTTTCTTCTGAAAATCTCCTTTTTAATGGCCACAGCAATGACAATTGCATGTACAGATGGACCCTTACTCCAAAAAAGATCTGTCCCCGGGGAAAGTAAAACTCTGTCTGGTTTACATGGTATTAGTTCCACAACATCTGGTTCTCTCCAAGCTCTTCTGGATAAAAGGTCAACAAGGGCATCTGGGAGAAACCACCCAGGAAGTAGATGGGTCTCTGCCAAAGACTTCAAACAAGACCAACTCCTCCAGAGAAAGGGCTTCAGATGTTCAACCTATGTTGTCTCATAAACTCCAACAAATCAACAAAGGGGGGAAATCCTTCTTCAATGAGGTTCGAGTCCTAAGTAGAAGATACCACTGGGGAATCCAAGTACTTCCTCTTACACTGACTCTTCTTAGGAACCTCCTGAGAGGAGTTTGGGAAGACAGAAAAGCAACGAGGAAGCCCCTGAACTAGTCCTGGTCAGGGCTCGATGGCATAAACTGTACTGAGACCAACTCATGAGAAATCCAGGCTGAAAGAGTGGTACTGGCTGGATCTACAGAAGGGCAGAAGACCCCTTCTTCGAATGAGACAGATTCCTCCCTACAGCACTAAATGCTGAGGCAGAAGCCACCATGGTGTGTCCTTGGATCTAAGAACCTGAGAGAAGCCCCCTTAGCAGCACCAATCCAGTTAAATCTGATGTTGAGACTGGGGTCAAGCTTTCTAAAGCAGAAGCACTGAGGGGTAGGGATGGCTCCAAAAAAGTCAAAGCCAAACCCAGACTCCCTAACCTGATGTCATGGCTCCGGAATGCACTCAGGATCAAAGACAATGAAGTTGAGTACATCAAAGAATGAGTCGGAGCCAACAGTGACCAAGTTGTCGGCACTAACTTGCGGGTAATGTAGACATTATCTCAGTCAAAGGCACGGGTGCCAGGAAGTGGACTTGTAGAGAAGTAGACAGTTGGAGCCAGAAGGTTAGGGCTCTTGACCTCCTAGGAGGGGTGGAGGGGTAATCATTCCAAGGTGTGTTTGAGCCTTTAAAAAGATTCTCATGAGCTGGTCTAGATCCATGTCTTTAATGCTCTTGGTAGATCTAGCAGACGTAGATGAAACCAAAGAAGTAGCTTTACTGGACTTTGGCAGTTGTAGAGGAACCTTCCTCAATCCAAAATGGTGATGTTCAGATCTGATATGGAGATAGCTATGGCAGAATTTCTGATTCTGGTGTAATATCCATAAAAGGGGAAATAGATCTTATTCAAAGGTCAAGCTACTGATGAAAATGGCGTACAATGTCTGATATAACCAGTAGGATTGGATCCAAGTCTGACGTCAATAAGGTGAGAGACTAGAGCTGAACAGGCACCAGATCTGACTCTTCAAAGCAGCCAGAGTTAACAAAGGCCTTAGAGACTTCAGCTCTGGTTGCCCTAATCTATTCCTTTTTCTTTAGATTCAATTTTTCTCATGTTTTCTTTCTCTCTCTTGTATCTTTCTTTCTTTGTCCTTTCTCTTCTCTACTGTCTTTAAAGTGGGGGAAGTTGCAGAAGTAGGTCCAATTTGGCCTGGCAGTCCCAAAGTCTGAACAGGCCGGGCAATCAGCAGAAAGATGCTCGTGGGCAAGGGAGTAGACACACGTGTATTCTGTGGACAACTTATGCTTACACCCTACACATTTACAGAATCCTGAGTTCTTGTTATCCATGGCAGGAAAAACAGTTAAAGTACTAACAAGAAATACCAGTTCCTATAGGGAAAAATATATAATACTGCAACCACTAATGTAGTAAAAGTAGTAATTCCAGAATAAAGATAACAGGATTTTTTTTTTATTCGGGTCTGACAAGGAGGACAGAAAAAGGACTTCCAAGAATGCGGACCACAACATATTTAAAAGAGGAAAGAGCTGGGATGAAAGGGGAAGAACTCATATACTGCTGACTACTGAAAAACAGTAAGAACAGGATAGTCAAAAATAATCAGATATGAACAAGAAAATATTACTTGTCGCTCTAATCTGATGGAACTCTGTAAAGCACATCAGTCACAGGATGTGGCAGTCAAGATCTGATGAAGTTTAGGTAGGCAGGGTATTATGTGAGAGGAGACAGAGCTTCAGTGATTGAAGATTCAAAGGTTGATGGCCGTCTCAGATCTGATCAGATCCAAACACCCAAAGGTAGAGGCAGAGGGAAAAGACATTGGACAAGTGTATTACCATTGTTTTAAGTATTGTGCATACTTATTTAAGGGGGAAAATTACCAGTTCTGTGTAAAGTTAGCTTTCAGGTACAATCTCTGGGCATTTACAAGAGACAGAGAAAATAGCAAGTTAGATAATATGTCAGAAAATATGAAGAGAGCAAAGAAATAATGCTTTCAGAGAAGTTTTGATATTTTTTTTTAGTAAAGTGACCGGTCAGAAGGATCAGCTACACAGAGGTCAGTGCTACTGATCTTAATATCTGACATAGGAGTAAAGACTATTTACTATTCTGGTTTTTATTCAGTATCAAGACACTGTAAAGCTTTTAAGCTGAGAACATTAAAGCCTTTATTTTTGCAGTAGAAAATCCTGAAGTGAGTTGGTTGGAATGTGGCTTTATTTTGAAATAACTAAAATACCTTTTCACACTAAAACTTGTCAGAGCCTTTTAATTTTATTGGGCAACATCAGCTTGGACTTTGTATTTTTCCTTAAGAATGCTGCTTTTGGGGAAAAAGAAAAACAAAGGTGCCAGCTGCTCTAAATGCTACACTGGTGGAAGCAGCAGGCATTAACTTGAGGTATTTTACAACTTCTGAAACGGCAAACCTGTTGCTGCCAAAAGAAAAATAAGTTCCCAAGAAAATAAGATTTTCTTCTCTTTGCTTTTGTGTGTGTATGCAAACTCTGGTGTGGACAGAAGCTGCAGCAGAGTGCAAGTTGCACACAGTCAAGAACTACACCTGCATGAGCTTCAGGAGTTCAAGATAATTTGACTGATCCATTTAAGTTGCAGTTGAGGAATCAGTCTTAAACCAGAGTCTTGACACAGGCCTGCTACCCTTAGTGATGTGCAGAATGACCACTGTGGAGAAACTACTTCAGGGCCTAGCTGCCGCTGCCAAATGTACCATACCAGATGCCAAGTCTATGTCTACATCTCGAGCTATATCTCCTTAAGCAACTAACCTGTAAAACACACCTAGAAGCCCATATAGTGTTTTTTGAGAGGACAGCCACACGAGATGGCTGGGGCAAGCTTCATTGGGCTCTGATACTGCCTGCACAAGTCAATGGTGATCCCCCCATGCCTTTATGGATATGAATGGCAAAGAGTGTAAGGAAAAAGTATGAAAAAGTAAAATGCTGCCTTTTGCATGTGTGGAGTTTACTGTGGAAGCCCAAGAAGTGAAGTTTTATGAAAGGACTTGCAGTAAATGCAAAACAGTAATGTCACGGTTGTTAAAATTTAAGCACACACTCACCTTATTGTTACATCCAGAATGTAATGGTATTAGATACCAAGAACAGATTTAAGTTAGCACTGCCTAATAGTATTACGAAGTGGTTGAGTCAGTCATATCTATGAGACAGAGAAAGTTTTGTAACACTTGCTGAAAGTAAAGTGCTGTGAAAACCTATATTATCAGCTGCCTAAAGTAACTAATAAATCTACATTTAAACCAAAGGGTTCATTCATAAATATTTTGTCTTTAAAATGTGGGAGTAGGGGACACAAGAACAATTAATGTAAATCTGATACTATTGTCAAATATGCTGCTAGAGACATAAATAACAAAGTGTGGCAGGACTATTGCTAGATTAATAGACTGCATTTTCTTATTCTGCTACCACTAAGCTCATAAAATGTTCTGTGCTAATAAATAGAAAAGAACTATGGGTCTTCTAGACACCAGCAGTATAATAACCCTTATTAAGGTGCAGTTGTTTTGTAACCAAGTTGCTGCCTCTAGAATACTTCTAGAGTCTACCCCTTTTCAGAAAGCTGCCAATCCACTGGAATGGGCCCCTTAACCCTGCTTGGAGGTGGATTTATGTGGTAAGTATAACAAAAGGCAATAGTAATAGCATGAGACAACCATCTGGAAATACAAACTCAAAGAAAAACAAAATAAATATAAAAAACAATGAAAAACTGGCCAAAAATTCAAGAAAAGCTTAATAAAACTCTATAGTGCCTCGGCATACACGCCTTTTATAGCCATCTGGAAATAGTCTGCTTTGACACTGGTTGTCCTTTCCTCTTACCTTCAGAGGACACAAACAGCTGATAGGCTTTCCTGAAGGCTTGAGTTTTGTCTAGGCAGTATATGAGCTGCAAGTAGACATCCACAGTGTGAATAATCTTTTCTCCTTTATTATTGAGTTCAGGGAAGAAGACAGGGAGATTAACAGTGTGGCTCAAGGTAAATTCTGAGGCTACTTTAGGAATAAAAGAAGGGTTCTTTCAAAGAAACTCTGTCCATGAGAAAAATGAGGTAGGGTTGACACTATAAATGCTTGCAACTCAGATACTCTCCTAGCAGAAATCAGAGTAGTGAGTAAAACAGGTTTGCATGTTAAGAATGTCAGCCTGTTGACTTGGTTTAAATGGAAACACAGTGCCTTTCATGCACAAAGTTAAGATTCCAAGGTGGAGCCACCTGTTTCCTAGGTGGATGCATAAGCAACACCCCTCTCAAAAACTGTAACTTGAGAATAGTTAGGAAGGGGATTTAAGGGAAATAGCTGCCACATGAACCGTAATATAGGAATAAGAAAGCCAGGGGACAGTAACCCACACAGATAATGAAGAACCAGAGGCATGCAGGCTTGAAGACAGCCTGGTTCTTGGACTGGCACCAACTAGAAAATCTTTAGCACTTCTGTATGGCTTTCTAGTAGGTTTTTTTTTTATCTCCCTCATTACCTGCTACACATCCTCATAAAAAATGTGCCTAAAACGTGCCAAAATTCTATCTTCTAGGCAACGAGATGAAGAGTTTACAGACAGGGGTGTATCAAAGCCCCCTGCCTTGTGCGAGCAAATGCAGTCTATGTGGAAGCCTGTGGTAACCGCCCTTGGCCGGAATGAAAAGGAAGAAAGTACAAATGTGTAAGAACTTACCATAACACTAGGTGTCCTGATCACTGCTGCAGTATTCCTTACAAGTGGGGTATTCTGACAAATACAGCCCTACCTCTGGCCAGCATAACAAAGCATGAGTCCTTCTACTTGAAATACATCTGACATATAACCTTAAGCCTGAAGATGTGAGGTACATAAGGGACGTACTGGTGTGAATTACCTCACAGCTTACTTGCCTCAGGACAAACAATGGACCAGAAGATGAGATAACTACTTACATATGTACATATCTGTCAAGGAAAGGAAAGAGGAAATTCATCTCTGCCAGGGGGTCACAACAAGACCAAATGAGGGGGAAGGGAGGGCTGGATGTAAAACTGCAACAGTAATTAGCAGAATATCTACTGTTATGGCAACCTCTTATATGACTGTAGTATGTTCATCCAAGATCACTGTTGCAGTACTCTTTACATATGCAAGAGTACTAATTCTGCTGAAGAGAAACTGAGGAGGAAGAACCTGCTCGTGTCCTAGAAAATTCATCTAACTTGTACTGTTTAGTACAAATATGAACAGAGGACCAGTTAGTTGCCTCAAGATGATACTAGAATCCAGACCCTTGAAAAAGGCTCCACAGTAAGCTACAGCTCTCGAAGAATGAGCCTTGGAAATCCAGGAATAAATGGTTTGCTTAGAATTCAAAAAATCCTTGAAAATATACAAAAAGTTGTTCAGATTTTCTAATGTTCTTTGTCTTGTCTAAGTAGAATCTGAGCTGTCAATGCACATCCAGAGAATGAATAATTCTCTCTCTTCTGTTTTGGGGACAGCGAAAGAAATAAGAAAGATTAATGGACTGATTCAAAGGCAGCTCACTGACCACTTGTGGCATAAAGGAAGGAAAGATTAGTCCTAAGTGTAATCCTATCCTTATGGAAGACCAAAACAGAGGAACAATCATAGGCATTGGCAGTTCAGAAACCCTCGACAGAAGTCAGAGCAACTAACAGCACAGTTTTCAAAGTGCACAGCTTTAAGGAACAACTGGTGGCTGTCTCAAAAGGTGCAAATGTCAGTTTTTCCAGAACATAATTCAAGTCCTAAGCAGGAGGAATATGTTTTCTTTATGGCATCATGTGAAGGATGCCTTTCAAAAACTGTTTGACATCAAGTCAGGATGAAAGGGGTTGATCTATAGGCAGAGAAGCAGAAATAGCTCACAAAAGAGCTTTAACAGAAGAATAAGCCAGTTCAGAGTTGAGCAACTCATACAAAGAACCGTAGGAATAACCACTGTAAAGGGGTCTTTTCTCTTTTTGCACCACAAAGAAAATCTCTTCCATATGGCTAATATTTTCTGGAAGCAGGTTTTCTAGCTCCTGTAAAATCTGGAGTACGTCATCAGAAAAAAATGCTGCCTAAAAGCAATTAAAATTATATCGCCCACAGAGTTAACTGCAGAGTTTGGAGATGAGGGTGAATAAGAGGGCCCTTGTTCTGTCTGCACAAGTCCATCCTGTGGGATAAATTGTGATGACTGCTCACGGCCAGATGAAAAGAAGGGGAAATCAGTACTGGCTTGGCCAAAAAAGGAGTCACTAACAAGGTGTTTTGCTTGTCCTTCAAAATCTTTTGAAGGACTTTTGAAAGAAGAGGAAGATGAGGGAAGGCCCAGAGGAATCTTCCTTACTACAAAAAGGGCATTTTACCCATCTTACATGCCAGATGGCTTGGGTCCCTGGAAGAGAAACTGATCAGTTGCCTGTTCTGGGGGAGGCAAAAGTTCTATCTGTAGAGTAGACCCACTAATGAACAATGTCCAAGAAAAATGTCTGCATTTAACACTGAATCGTGAGGATCCTCCCTGGATCTGCTCAAGATGTCTACCATTGTGTTCCTTTCTGAGGGAATGTAAACTGCCGGAAGAACGAAATTATGCTGCATTGTAATTTCCCAAAACAGCAAAGTTAAGTATGCCAAGGTGATAAGACTTTTTCCCCTGTTGCTAGTTTATGTACCACATGATTCTGGTGTTTTCTGTGAATATCCTACAGGGGTCTGGGTACCAGAGATAATTGCAAGGCAGAAGGGCCAGAATTGGGGTCTTCATTTCCTTGATGTTTATGTGACCTTCTCTATCCCTGGAAGACCAAACTCCCTGAACCTTGATATTTTTGGAAAAAGCCCCCCAGCCAGTTCTGAAATATCAGTGTACAGTTCCTGAACTATGGAAGAAACCAGAAAAGGAAGTTCTGGATTGAGGGAAATCTCTGATCCACCAAAAGGATCTCCTTCCTGATGTAAGGCAAGAAGTCATCTAACAGGTGGCAATGTTTAAGCCATATAGATTTGATGTACCACTGCAGCTTGCTCATGTGAAGTCTGGCAAACGTAATAATGGGAATAGTGAATGCCATGAACCCTGGAGCTCTCAAAACCCTTCTCCTGAAAGTCACTTGCAAGGGGAGATGGCTCTGAAAGAACTGTGCCAGAAATAAAACTTTGTAGGAAGGAAGGCTGTCATTGATAGAGTTTTAATCCTGCATACTAAGAAAATCTGGTCTTGAGAAAGGGTCAAGATAGATTTCTTTAGGTTCTGAGTGACTCCTAGACTGAGATGAATTCCAGGTCACTCTGAAGAGAAGTTGGCAAATGAGCCTTAAGAAGTAGATCATCCAGATATGGGAATATTTGAATTTTCTGAAGTCTGCAAAAGGCTATGACAAGAACTAGGCACTTTGTAAGTACACTTGGGGCTGCAGAGAGACCAAAGGGCAAAGCAGAGAAATCAAAATGGGCTTAAGACAGAGAATCTGAAAAACTGCCTGAAAACAGGATTAATAGGAATGTGGAGGTATACATCCTTCAAATCTCAGGTCACTAGAAAGGCCCAAGGGAGAATATTAGGAAACGGGGTCTGCAGAATTAGCATTTTGAAATTAGGTACAATGGGAAAGATGCAGAGAAAGTAAAGCTATAGTATAGGTCACTAGTAGCCCTCTTTTTTTGGGGAACTAAGAACATCCTGGAGTAAAATCCTCTGTTAGTGAGAGGGAGGAACTGGTTAAACTGTTCCCTGATTCAGAAGATCTTGGAGAAGTGGAGGCATCAGGGACAACTGGTTTTGAGGAGGCTGAGAAATCCTGAGAAAGGGGAAAATTACTTCAAAGACATCCTTGTACCCTTTTTCTATAATGGAAAAAGCCCATTTGTCTGTGGTGATTTCCTTCCAAATTGTAAGGGAAATTAGACAGTCTTTGAGACAAGGGAATCTGGCCGAGGGGTAAAGGGAGGAGATGGTAAAGGGTGAGAGTCATAATGAAGTGGGATTGGCAGGAAAGAACAGCTTTTGACCCCTGGGATCCTGTCCATATCTATCCTGAAATTTCTTGTCTTCTAAAAAAAAATTACCAACTTTTGAAGGATAATTCCTGTGGAACTTTGTGACAGGGGAAAGAAAAATCTGTTTTAAATCATGCATGCATTTCCCTTATACAGTAGGGTTTAGAAAAGTTCTGCAGCAGATCAAAACAAATACTGCCCATCCAGAGGAGTATCCAACAATGTGTCCTTTACAATCTCTGGCAGGGATTGAAGTCTTAAAGAGTATCTAAGAAGAACTGACCCAGATGCCTCTGCACCATCATAACTGGACTTGACAGAGTCTCTGGACATCTCAGAGGCAGAGATAAACAAAGATAAGGCTGAATACTTGATTTCAAATTCAGGCATATCACTGAGTAATTCTCTCAGATTATAAAGGAGGGAACCTAAAGTACCAGAACCAGTACCAGTACCAGAATTACCCATTCTAAAGATTTAAACCTTACCTGGGATATAAATAGGATCTGCTGGCGAGATAGGTATGTATCCCAGAGACTACCCCATCTATGGAACAGGCTGCCCATCCACGTGAAGCAGAGTTCCTCCCTAGTCCAATTCAAGTGCAACTTGGACAACTGGGTGGGAAACCGGAAATTCATCCCTGGTTTGGCACCTATGTCTCTGATGCAAACAGATAACCTGTAAATAGTTCATCTCCCAGGCCCATGCTTACTCTTATCAAGGATATCAGAACTTCTCAGAGATTTGGGATGCATGGCTACGCTTAAAAAGGCCCTTGCGGTCGGTAGTCTAGTAAACACCTATGAACCTAAAGGTCAAACTGGCAGGGGTATACACTTTCTTGCCATACCAGTCCATGGCTCTGCTAAGGGATGGCAACACTTTTGTGGGCTTGTCCACAGACAGAGAAATCACAGAAGGATTGGAGGAGGGTTTTTATAGAGGAATTTTTGTTCATTAGGGAATTTATAAAACCTATTAAGTTTCTGTAAAAACAGGAATGTGAGATTCAGGGTTCAGGAAAGCATTAGTAAAAGTGCTTCCATAACAGGGGAATACCAGTGGGGTTAGGGGTATCCATCTGTAGCAAGGCATAGTAGCTCTATTGGGCATCAGATATTTTGATACCCTGCATTTTAAAATGCAGCATCATTTTAATAATGGTATCCCTAAAAGAAAATTCTTCCAAAGGGGAATCAGGGAGAGCAAATCTTCTTCCTCGGAAGCCAAAGTCAGAGGGGGGTTGTGGATTTGAGAATAATAAGTTAGAGAATCTTCATCGGAATCCTGGTCCTTCTTGTCAATGGAAGAATCCCTATTCCTTTTCAGACCAGAAGAAGAATAAGGAGCAACAGATGGTGGAGCCTGAAAGTAGAGGGGCAGTTACAGACATAAGTGTTTGAGCAGCCCTTAGGTAAAGCCTTGAAATTCTTTTTGAGCATCTCACAAACTGAATGGAAGAAGAATGCTTAGTTTTCTGCCTTTTCTTTGCAGGGATGTCCGCCTGCATAAACCTTGAAGGACTGGATCCCTGATGAACTTCAGTTAATGAACTAGACACTTCTCTGATAAGAATCTGAGGGATGCCCCAGGTCCTTCAGAAATAACCATCATATGTTTCCCCTTCTCCTCTGTAACAGATACTGGATCAGACCCAGATTATTTGCTAATGGCCTGCCACATATCAGCATCCAACAGGGTCAAGATAGTGGGAAATGGCATAAGAACTGGATGGTTAAGGTCTCATCACTGGACACAGTGAAGACGTCTGGTAAGGGCTGATCAGCCAAAGCTTCTGGTTTATGTTTTTTAAACTTTTTTTTAGGAAGGTGATGGATATCAGGACAGGCAGACGCAGCCAACATCATGCATTGTGTGAGTTACTTGAGTCTTTGATTTTCTGAGTAAACAGATAAAGAAGAGAGATGGTTGCCAGGGGTCTCAGGGATGAAAGATTAACAGATCATACTCTCTCT
This sequence comes from Protopterus annectens, assembly GCF_019279795.1. Lineage (NCBI taxonomy): Eukaryota > Metazoa > Chordata > Ceratodontiformes > Protopteridae > Protopterus > Protopterus annectens. The sequence continues at coordinate 1,488,815,635 of NC_056725.1, read as the reverse complement.
ATGGTTATGTCCATCACCAAGAAAAACAAAAACTTATGATGATCCTTATGTGGCATCTCTCACCCACAGTCACAGTTTCCCTTTTTGGATAACAAGTACAAAAATTATAGAAGACAATGGGAAGTGTCTCCAGTGAGATGCTTATCTTACCAAACAGGTAACAGCACTAGACATATGAATGACTGACTGAAGATGAAGCGTAGTTTTGCTTTTGGAGTAGCACAAAGAAAGAAGTTCAGAGGTAATTCACACCTCTATGTCCCTCATGAACCTCTTGCCTTTGGGCTTAAGCCATACATCATATGTTTGCTGTGTGTAAGGAGTACTGCAACACTTATTTTGGAATGATATCCACTGTTGTGTGGATTAAAAGGGAGTCACCCTCACAATTTTTGGACAGTTCTTCAGGATCTTTTTAAGAACCTTGAATAACAGTGGAAAAGCATGCAGAAGTGCTCCCATCCATGCAAATGAGAAAGCATTTGTCTTCCAGACCTATTTGCAAGGAGTGCCAGAGCAGAATTTATTTAGTTGTCTGTCCTGACAGGAGGCAAACCGATATAGTTAAGCTGTTCTGCACATTTTAATCAACTCCTGGAAGATTCTCAGGATGAAGATTCCATTTGTAGGGGTCCATCCTGCTCCTGTTTAGCTTGTGTGCAATCAGGTTTTTCTCTGACAGAATATATGAAGCCTGAGGAGTCAAACTGAGGTGAGTTGCCATCTCCCAGACTATTATAGCAAGCCTACAAAGGGGTATGATATGGTATCCCATTAGTGTATCCTATTACTGTACTGTTTGTTGTCTATCTAAAGTGGCTGAGCTCCTTGGGACCAGATGTGATTTAAGGCTTTACAAGTGCTGTTCACTGCCGACATCTCTCTGACATTTATGTTTTTGTCTGCTGTGAGAATTTCACAGACCTTGCACTTTCACCCCTTTGGAGACTGCTCCTCATGCCAGGTCTGAAGCATCTGCACAGTGACAGACCACAGAGGAGTTGGCAGGGAGCATGAAAGAACAGGATTGCTAGACATCTGATCTACCCACCAGAGAATCTCTTTTCTTACAAATCCTAAAACAGGAATCTTGCTCACCACTCACCTGACCTACCTATAGTCACAGAAACGTGGTTAAAACAGGGGCTTGGAGTAAGCACTCATTGCTTCTTTTGGGCTTTTTTAAAAAAAAGTTGTTTAAGGTTGTATCTTCTGGTATTTAAGCCCTAACTTTGTCAGGATTTCTATCTATACACACTGAGCTGAGTGGAGGAGGGGCATTGACTACAACTCTGATCTGAGATATATAACAATAAGTATCCTGTTTTTTTTTTTTTTGTTTTTTTTTTTGCTTATTTTTACCAGTTATTGCATCTAGCAATTTATATATAGCACTTTTTATTCCCTGCTGCATACTTTTTACTGTATTTCATTGCTATTAACTAATCTGCATGGTTAAACTAAAATTGTCTGCCTTACAGGGCCTGATAAGTTTTTTTACTGTCACACTGTTGTAAAGCTTTTTAGCTTTTTTCACTGTGTGAAAGGTATTAACAGGAATTTTTCTCTACTTAAGCACCTGTTAGTTCTGATTTCCCTCCAAGGAGTGTATCATATAACTGATTTGTTTGCAGTTAAAAGCATTCTGTAGGATCTCCTTGCTCCTTTATCTGTTTAAAAACTTTCATTTTGTGGTTCACTGCTGTTCTTCTGCTGTGATAAACATTTCTGTAGTGTTTACTATCTAAAGGAGTGTAGGCTAGCAGCTGTAGTGTTGTCCCAGTTCAGATTTGCTGTCTCTGGGCTTGTTTGTTTTTCCAGTGGTTGTTCTGAGTACATGACTAGGCCATCTTGAATTAGTAGAAGCCTTTCTTTACCTTTGTGACAGGATTGTGTTGACGGACTTTTGTATGGTGGAGGTTGGATGGTCTAGGGCTTGGAGTAAGCACTCATTGGTTCTTTTGAGCTTGTTTGTGTAAAGTTGTTTAAGGTTGTATCTTCTGGTATTTAAGCCCTGACTTTGAGAGAATTTCTGTCTATACACACTGAGCCGAGTGGAGGAGGGGCACTGACTACAACTCTGATCTGAGATATATAACAATAAGTATCCTGGTTTTTTTTTGCTTATTTTTACTAGTTATTGCTTCTAACAATTTATATATAGCACTTTTTATTGCCTGCTGCATACGTTTTACTGTATTTTATTGCTATTAACTAATCTGCATGGTTAAACTAAAACTGTCTGCCTTACAGGGCCTAATAAATACGTTTTTTACTGTCACACTGTTTATAAAGCTTTTTAGCTTTTTTCACTGTGTGAAAGTTATTAACGGGAATTTTTCTCTACTTGTTAAACACCTGTTTGTTTGTTCTGATTTCCTGCCAAGGAGTGTATTATATAACTGATTTGTTTGCAATTAAAAGCATTCTATAGAATCTCATTGCTCCTTTATCTGTTTAAAAACTTTCATTTTGTGGCTCACTGCTGTTCTTCTGCTGTGATAAACATTTCTGTAGTGTTTACTGTCTAAAAGAGTGTAGGCTAGTAGCTGTAGTATTGTCCCAGTTCAGATTTGCTGTCTCTGGCCCTGTTTGTTTTTCCAGTGGTTGTTCTGAGCATATCACCAGACCATCTTGAACTAGCAGAAGCCTTTCTTTACCTTTGTGACAAGATTGTGTTGATTGGCTGCTGGCTGGTGGAGGTTGGATGGTCTAGGGCTTGGAGTAAGCACTCCTTGGTTCTTTTGAGCTTTTTTTTTTTTAAAGTTGTTTAAGGTTGTATCTTCTGGTATTTAAGCCCTAACTTTGGCAGGATTTTTGTCTATACACACTGAGCTGAGTGGAGGAGGGGCACTGACTACAACTCTGATCTGAGATATATAACAATAAGTATCCTGTTTTTTTTTTTTTTTTTTTTGCTTATTTTTACTAGTTATTGCTTCTAGCAATTTATATATAGCACATTTTATTGCCTGCTACATATTTTTTACTGTATTTTATTGTTATTAACTAATCTGCACGGTTAAACTAAAATTGTCTGCCTTACAGGGCCTGATAAATAAGGATTTTACTGTCACACTGTTTGTAAAGCTTTTTAGCTAGTTTCACTGTGTGAAAGGTATTAACGGGAAATTTTCTCTACTTTTTAAGCACCTGTTTGTTTGTTCTGATTTCCTGCCAAGGAGTGTATCATATAACTGGTTTGTTTGCAGTTAAAAGCATTCTGTAGAGTCTCCTTGCTCCTTTATCTGTTTAAAAACTTTCATTTTGTGGCTCACTGCTGTTCTTCTGCTGTGATAAACATTTCTGTAGTGCTTACTGTCTAAAAGAGTGTAGGCTAGTAGCTGTAGTATTGTCCCAGTTCAGATTTGCTGTCTCTGGCCCTGTTTGTTTTTCCAGTGGTTGTTCTGAGCATATCACCAGACCATCTTGAATTATCAGAAGCCTTTCTTTACCTTTGTGACAAGATTGTGTTGATTGGCTGCTGGCTGGTTGAGGTTGGATGGTCTAGGGCTTAGAGTAAGCACTCCTTGGTTCCTTTGAGCTTTTTTTTTTTTTTAAAGTTGTTTAAGGTTGTATCTTCTGGTATTTAAGCCCTAACTTTGGCAGGATTTCTGTCTATACACACTGAGCTGAGTGGAGGAGGGGCACTGACTACAACTCTGATCTGAGATATATAACAATAAGTATCCTGTTTTTTTTTTTTTTTTTTTTGCTTATTTTTACTAGTTATTGCTTCTAGCAATTTATATATAGCACATTTTATCGCCGGCTGCATATTTTTTTACTGTATTTTATTGCTATTAACTAATCTGCATGGTTAAACTAAAATTGTCTGCCTTACAGGGCCTGATAAATAAGGATTTTACTGTCACACTGTTTGTAAAGCTTTTTAGCTAGTTTCACTGTGTGAAAGGTATTAACAGGAAATTTTCTCTACTTTTCAAGCACCTGTTTGTTTGTTCTGATTTCCTGCCAAGGAGTGTATCATATAACTGGTTTGTTTGCAGTTAAAAGCATTCTGTAGAGTCTCCTTGCTCCTTTATCTGTTTAAAAACTTTCATTTTGTGGCTCACTGCTGTTCTTCTGCTGTGATAAACATTTCTGTAATGTTTACTGTCTAAAAGAGTGTAGGCTAGTAGCTGTAGTATTGTTCTCCACCCTCCCTCCATGTTGGTGTTTTGCTGTTATACTTGATAGCTTTGCAGTTGCCTGCCCCTACTGTAAATTTGATCTGGGACACTCCTCCCAGTCTAGTGTCATTAGCCCATTCTACCTAATACAGAGAGAACATTTGAGAAGGCCAACCCACTTAGTTTCCTGACCTTGAATTATTGTCTGCTTTTTCTCTCTCCTTTCTTTACAGGAAAAAAAAACTTTGCTATCTCCCTGTGTTCTGCTTAACTGTAACAACAAATACGCTTGTTTCCTGCCTTTCCTGTAACTAGTCTAGTCCAGATACAGATTTACTATATCCAGGATTATTTGTAAGTTTCTGAGCCCCCCAAGCCTGTCTGTGTTGGAGGGAAGCCTGCTAGCTTATCAGTGGGAGTGGTACACACTAGGTAACCTATCTACCACATAAGGAGTGGTTTCTGGCCCAGAAATTGTAGTTATTGGCCGTTTGGGCAGTTTTTCCATCTCTCTCAACTTCCTGATTTAAAAGCCTACATTTTCACTTGTTCCTTTCCTGTAACTAGTCTAGTTCAGATTCAGATTCTTAGTTTTAGCACTTGAATTTTCTTATTCGTGCTCCACACTTGTTTAAAACTTGTTGTAAGCACTAAATAAGCTACAAATTACTACAGCACTCAACCTTCCTCATTACCTAGAGAAAAACAGTTTTTGTACTTACTTTCCTCACTTGCTTAGAGAAAAACAGCTCTTGTATTCACTTTCCTCACTTATCTAAAGGAAAATAGTTTTTTATTCAGACATGTCCAAGGGTCAGCTCCCAGTGTTCTCTCCTGTCTATGATGAATCTGGGCATCTTGGGGCTATGTAGCAATTGCCTCATGTATACAGACAAAAGGGCCTTATAGAAACAGATGCTTGGTGCCAGAGCCATGGGCTCAAGCTCAACGCCAAGAAATGTATAGTTATCCCCTTTGGGAAAAAACATGTACCAGTGAATTATCACATAGGTGACAGTACACTAAACACAGAAAGTGTGATAAGAAACTTAGGGACAGAGGTGGACAGTGGTCTCACCTTCGATAACCACATCACCACAAAAGTCAGGAAATCCTTCTATGTGGCACGCTTCATCACTAAGGGCTTTTCATCCAAAAAAAAGGAGGTCATTGTCCCATTGTACTCATCCCTCATTAGACCCATTATAGAATACAATGCCCCTTTTGTTATAGGTTCATAGGTTCATAGGTTCATACTAGGCTATCTGCCCGAGGGCATTTACAAGCCTAGCCCATAGTTTTGTGGCTTACGCCACCCCTTTAGTATGGGGAACTATACCCATTATTTTGCTGTGCCTCTGTTGAGCAGTGACACTGAGGTAATCCCTGGGGTATATCTGCGATCTCCCATCCATTGGTCAAGATTTCTCTTGAACAAGGCCAGCGAGGTGCTCTGCCTCACATATACCGGGATTTTATTCCACAGCATAGGGAGTCTTTGGGTGATGAATCTATCCCTCCAGCGTCCTATTAATAGCCGTGTCGAGGTTTAAGTCTCCCCTTGTGGCTCTGACGGATCTAGATTTTTGAGGTGAAGCATATTCATCAAATCTGGGTTTGACATGGCCTTGTATGTTAGGCAAAGGTCACCTCTGAGCAAGCGGTGGCGACTGAATAGAGCTGGAGTTCTTTCAGTCGGGCAGCATAGGACAGATGTTTGAGACCCTTTATCCTTTTGGTGAGGAACTTTGTGGCCTCTCCAGCTGCTGCAAGTGTCGGGTCAGATACATTCCGAATGGGGCATTGTACTCAATCATTGGTCTGATGAGTGATGAGTATAGGGAGACTATGACCTCCCTTGATCTAGATGAGAATCCCTTCATGATAAGGTGGGCAATGTAGAAGGTCTTCCTAACTACTTTAGCTACATGGGTGTTGAATGACAGACTACTATCAACCTGGGTCCCCAGGTCCCTGATAACTTCTTCTATGCTCAGTGGATTGCCACCTATTTGGTAGCTAGGGGTAACCTTGTTTTTCCCGAAGGGTATGACTATGCATTTTTGGCATTTAACTTTAGGCCATGGCTCTGGCACCAGTTATCCGTTTCTGTGAGACCCTTCTGAAGGATATCTGTGACAGATGTGTTTTCTACTATGTGCCCAGTTTGCAGTCATCTGCAAACTTTGTCAGCCATAACCCTCCTGTGTTTGCTTGTACTTGGAAAAGTAGATGCCAAACAAGAGTGGGCCCAGGACTGAGCCCTGTGGTACACCACTTGTGACAGGCTTTGAGTCTGACATGGCGCCAGCAACTCTGACCCTGTGGGTTCTGTCACTCAGCCAGTTTGCAACCCATCTTGTGATGTATGGGTTAACATTTAAGCTGATGAGTTTTTCAATGATACCCGAGTGGGGTATTGTATCGAAGGCCTTCGCCAGATCGAGGTAGGCTGTATGGACTGCCTTTCCTCATCAATGGCTTTGGTGACTGTTTGAAAAAGTCAACCAAGTTTAGAAGGCATGATCTGCCTTTGACAAAGCCAAACTGGGATGGATCCAAAGTCTGCAAATTCCCTATGTCTTTATTTATGAGGTCCATTATGATCCTCTCCATGGCTTTGCAGATAAGGCTTGTCAAGCTAATGGGCGGTAATTTCCAGGGTCGGTGGAGGCACCGCCTTTGTGAAGTGGGACCACAGTTGCAGTGCGCCACTCCTGGGTATGTATCCAGAGGTAAGACTATGATTAAACAGCTGTCCTAGCTGTGGGTTTAATTCTCGTTGAGTTCGTGGAGCACACAGCCGGGGACACCATCAGGTCCCATGGATGCTGTGTTTTTGCTTTGGAGAGAGCAGTTCTCACTTGGGCGTTGGAGATGTTTGGGGGCTGCAATCGCTTGGTATAGATATCTCTCCTTTTGGGGAGGGAGAGTTTGCACTGAACCTGTCAGCCAGTATGTTGGCAATGTCTGTAGGATCAGTAATCTTCACATCATTTTGAACTAGTTCTGAGCATATCTGGGAGGTTCCTCCCAGGTTTCTAACATAGCTAAAGAAGGCCTTATGATTGTCTTTTGAGTCTTTAGCTATTTTTCTCTCAAAATTTGCTTTGGATGATTTTATGAGAGCTCTTAGTTTTTACTTATAGTGATCAAGGGTGTCTTACCTTTTAAGGATTTTGCTCTATCTTGTAGTAGCTTCCTCCTTTTGTTGTAGAGTTTGTTTATGGCTGGGGTCCACCAGACTGGACGCTTGCCTTTGGTACAAAGAGTCTTTGTTTTGCTTGGGATTGCCTTATCCATGCAGTCCTGCAGGTGCTGGTAGAAGGCATTTGTAAGTGATTCAGCGGCTTGAGTACTGTTTTCCACGGCTCGGGGCCTTAAATGAGACCACACTAGTCTTTAGAAGTGTGAAGTCGGCTTTCGAGAAGTTCTTTACTGTGGTCTTTTTATTTCAGGTGGGGTGGGATGAGGACCTCCAGCGAGATTAGTTTGTGATCTGATCTCACCAGTGAGGGGTATACTTCGGTGTTGAACATTGTGCTCCCATGTTCGTGATGATGAGATCAAGTATGTTTTCTCCTCTTGTGGGGATGGTGACTAGTTGTTCCATGGCATTTGAGTTTATGAATTCCAGGAACTTTTGGGCTAGGGTGTTTGGGCTTGAGTAGTGTTCCCAGTCTATATTAGGGTAATTGAAGTCACCTAGTATGATGGTGTTTGGTGATACATTTATCCCCTCTAGTGTTTTCAGGAAGGCCATGTGAGGTTCCTGAGTTTGTGAGGGTGGCCTGTAACATGCTACAATTTGCAGAGCAGTCTTGCCTATGGTTAATTGCACCTGGATGGTCTCTGATGCATCGTGCGTTGCCACCAGTCTTGAGGTGTGGGTGTCTTTGATGAATATGGATACCCCCCTCCTTTCTTGGTATTGTCCGGATTTTGGGGCCGGAACGCATGATAAGAGGTAAAACCTGATAGTGCTGGGGTGCTCTCAGGAGACTTGAACCAGGTTTCTGTCACTGCACAGACATCGATGTTCTCCATACTGAGAAGGGCCTCGAGTGCATGCATTTTGAGATTTAGACTTCTGGCATTGAGCAGCATTACCCTTAGTTTTTTCCTTTTTGTGTTCTAGGCTGGTAGGTGAAGAATTTGAGCCTTGCCTAAAAAAGGCACTATGGGGTGGCAAGAGCCTTTGCCAATATCCGGAATCCCAGGGGTGACAGGTGCAAGCCGTCCTTTGCGAAGCAGCGTGGCTTGTCCAGCATGTCATCCCAGGCAGACAGACATTGGATCCCCTTTGAATGACACCAGAGTTTAAGCCAATTGTTAAAGCTGATCATCTTATCTCTGTATTGTGGCATCATTCTTGGTGAAGGTAGGATACTGCTCAAGGTCAGGGTCATACCTGCCTGGGCTACATAATCAGAGAGCTCCTCAATGTCTCTTTTCATGTAGTCCAAGGAGGTACGTCTCAGGTCGTTTACACCAGCGTGGACAATGACTGAGTCGTATTTGTACCTGCTGTTGAGAGACCTGAGTGCTTGCGTTATGTGGCGGATATGTACCTCTCAACACATCTGCAACAACTGGAAAGGCCGCAGAAATACCTCACTAAAAGAATCACAGGCCTAAAGCAGATGCCCTATGCTGACCATCTAAAAAAACCTCCAGCTATACTCTGTCACATATCGTCTACTCAGAGGTGATCTCTGCTTAACATACAAGGCCATGTCAAACCCAGAGCTGTTGGACATGCTACAATTAAAAAAAATCCTAATCCTTCAGAGCCACACGCTCTAGGGATCTAAACCTTGTCATCACAAAGAACAAAGCATGCTGGAGGGATAGGTTCCTGACCCAGAGACTCTCCAGACTCTGGAATAGTCTGCCCATACATGTCAAGCAGAGCGCCTCTTAGGCCCTCTTCAAAAGGAACCTTGACAATTGGATGGGAGATAGGAAATTCACCCCGGGGATCACGTCAGTCGCCCTGCTAGAAAGGGGTCCAGGGAAGTAAATATTGTGGGAAGAAATAGCCAGGGAATTGTTATGGCTAGGCTTGTATAGGCCCTAGGGCCGATAGCCTAGTACCAACCTATGACAACTATCTCCTCCTACCACCCAACACTAAAACCTGTAAGAGATGCACTTATCTAGCCAAACTGGAGGTAAAGCTCTCTCCAACCAAGACTGAACTTGACAGTCAAGAGGAGAAGGTAAACACTTGCACCACACCACACTCATCACATAGTCCCACTAAACCTGCACCATCAAAATCCACACATAGAAACACAAAAACATTCATGGAGGCTATGACTAGTAATCTGCTCAAGCAACAGAGACCTCCAAAGCAGAAACACAAGTAACCTCCACCCCCTAACATAACCCAAATGACACATAGCCCACAAACTCAGTGTGCTACTCAATCACAGCCCATAAGGCAAAACAACGTACCAAACACACTAGTCAGAGGTGACTCTATAGTCAGGCACATTGATGTCCCACTCACCAGGCTAAACAAGGAGAAGGTTACTGTCAGCTGCCTGTTGGGTGCCAGGATCCGCCACATAACCCACGCTCTCAGGTCACTCCACAACAAGTACAAATATGACTCTGTCATTGTCCATGTTGGTGTGAATGACCTGAGACGTACCTCCCTGGACTACATGAAAAGAGACATGGAAGCACTCCCTAATCTTGTAGCCCAGGCAGGTATGACCCTAGCCCTGAGTAGCATCCTGCCATTGTCCAGAATGATACAGCAGTACAAGGACAAAATGATTGACCTCAACAATTGGCTAAGCTTCTGGTGTCATTCTAAGGGGATCCAGTATCTGTCTGCCTGGGACAACATGATTGACTGACCACAACGCTTTGCCAGAGATGGCTTGCACCTGTCACCCCTGGGATTCTGGATACTGGCTAAGGCTCTTGCCGCCCCTATAGTGCCTTTTTTAGGCAAGGTTCAAATGACAAATTCACCACCGTAACATGAACAGGCAAGCAACAACTAAGGGTAATGCTACTCAATGCTAGAAGTCTAAATCTCAAAATGCACTTCCTCGAGGCACTCCTTAAAATGGAGAAAATCAATATCTGTGCAGTGACTGAGACCTGGTTCAAGGCTCCAGATTAGCACCCCTGCATTACCAGGCAATAACTCATACCACACTTTTCGACCATCTAACCTGGACCGGAACACCAAAGTTGGAGGTGTGTCCATATTCATTAAGGATATCCACACCTCCAGGCTAGTTGCTCAGCATAATGCATCCGAGGCTATCCAAGTGCAACTAACTCGGGTCAAAACTACAATCCAAATTGTAGCTTGCTACAGATCCCCAACCATGCCCCAGGATTCCCGCTCCTCCTTTCTGGATATACTGGAAAATATTAGGGTTCAGGCAAACACCCCAATAATGGGTGATTTCAACTACCCCACCATTAACTGGGAAAACTACTCATGTACCAACTCCTTCACTCATCGCTTTCTGGAATTCATAAATTCCAGTGCCCTGGATCAACTTATCCACACCCCCACCAGGGACAACAACATCCTAGACCTAGTCATTACCAACATGAGTGACCGGTGTTCCACACCTGAAGTCAACTCCTTGTTGGTCAGATCCTAATCCTTCAGAGCCACACGCTCTAGGGATCTAAACCTTGTCATCACAAAGAACAAAACATGCTGGAGGGATAGGTTCCTGACCCAGAGACTCTCCAGACTCTGGAATAGTCTGCCCATACATGTCAAGCAGAGCGCCTCTTAGGCCCTCTTCAAAAGGAACCTTGACAATTGGATGGGAGATAGGAAATTCACCCCGGGGATCACGTCAGTCGCCCAGCTAGACAGGGGTCCAGGGAAGTAAATATTGTGGGAAGAAATAGCCAGGGAATTGTTATGGCTAGGCTTGTATAGGCCCTAGGGCCGATAGCCTAGTACCAACCTATGACAACTATCTCCTCCTACCACCCAACACTAAAACCTGTAAGGGATGCACTTATCTAGCCAAACTGGAGGTAAAGCTCTCTCCAACCAAGACTGAACTTGACAGTCAAGAGGAGAAGGTAAACACTTGCACCACACCACACTCATCACATTGTCCCACTAAACCTGCACCATCAAACTCCACACATAGAAACACAAAAACATTCATGGAGGCTATGACTAATAATCTGCTCAAGCAACAGAGACCTCCAAAGCAGAAACGCAAGTAACCTCCACCCCTAACATAACCCAAATGACACATAGCCCACAAACTCAGTGTGCTACTCAATCACAGCCCATAAGGCAAAACAACGTACCAAACACACTAGTCAGAGGTGACTCTATAGTCAGGCACATTGATGTCCCACTCACCAGGCTAAACAAGGAGAAGGTTACTGTCAGCTGCCTGTTGGGTGCCAGGATCCGCCACATAACCCACTCTCTCAGGTCACTCCACAACAAGTACAAATATGACTCTGTCATTGTCCATGTTGGTGTGAATGACCTGAGACGTACCTCCCTGGACTACATGAAAAGAGACATGGAAGCACTCCCTAATCTTGTAGCCCAGGCAGGTATGACCCTAGCCCTGAGTAGCATCCTGCCATTGTCCAGAATGATACAGCAGTACAAGGACAAAATGATTGACCTCAACAATTGGCTAAGCTTCTGGTGTCATTCTAAGGGGATCCAGTATCTGTCTGCCTGGGACAACATGATTGACCGACCACAACGCTTTGCCAGAGATGGCTTGCACCTGTCACCCCTGGGATTCTGGATACTGGCTAAGGTTCTTGCCGCCCCTATAGTGCCTTTTTTAGGCAAGGTTCAAATGACAAATTCACCACCGTAACATGAACAGGCAAGCAACAACTGAGGGTAATGCTACTCAATGCTAGAAGTCTAAATCTCAAAATGCACTTCCTCGAGGCACTCCTTAAAATGGAGAAAATCAATATCTGTGCAGTGACTGAGACCTGGTTCAAGGCTCCAGATTAGCACCCCTGCATTACCAGGCAATAACTCATACCACACTTTTCGACCATCTAACCTGGACCGGAACACCAAAGTTGGAGGTGTGTCCATATTCATTAAGGATATCCACACCTCCAGGCTAGTTGCTCAGCATAATGCATCCGAGGCTATCCAAGTGCAACTAACTCGGGTCAAAACTACAATCCAAACTGTAGCTTGCTACAGATCCCCAACCATGCCCCAGGATTCCCACTCCTCCTTTCTGGATATACTGGAAAATATTAGGGTTCAGGCAAACACCCCAATAAATGGGTGATTTCAACTACCCCACCATTAACTGGGAAAACTACTCATGTACCAACTCCTTCACTCATCGCTTTCTGGAATTCATAAATTCCAGTGCCCTGGATCAACTTATTCACACCCCCACCAGGGACAACAACATCCTAGACCTAGTCATTACCAACATGAGTGACCGGTGTTCCACACCTGAAGTCAACTCCTTGTTGGTCAGATCTGACCATAAGCTAATCACCCTAGATATCCACATCCTGCCCCCTCCCCCCATTAAGGAAACCATGGTAAAAAATTTCTCCAAAGCCAACTTCATGCTTCTTAAGACAGAAGTGGCGAACTTCATGACACACATGCAGATGGATAATACAGTTACGACTGCTGAATTCTACACAAATGCACTCTATAAGCACTTACATGAGTGCATGGATCGTGCTATTCCAAACAGAACCAAGATGCTATCCTCCAAAAAAGGAAGCCAATCTGGTGGTCCCCTGCCATAAACAAACTCTACAAAAGAAGGAAGAAACTGTTGCAAAAGACAGTAAAATCCCATGAATGGAGGAGCTCCCTGGTCAGCCTCAGTAAGAAGCTGAGACCCCTTATAAGATCCAACAAAGCTAGCTACAAAAACAAAATTGCCACTGATTCTAGGGACAACCACAAAGCATTCTATAGCTATGTCACGAATCTCAATGGCAACACCCAGATCTGCTCTTTGTTACAGCACAACGGCACAAAAATTACAGAACCAACTGATATTGCCAACATCCTGGCAGATAGGTTCAGTGCTAACCTTACCCCCCCCCCCCACTACCTAAAGGGCCCATATCTATACAGGAAGAATGCAGAGTCCCTGTAATCACAAATACGCAGGTAAAAGATGCACTCTCTAAAGCCAAAAACACAGCATCCATGGGACCAGACAACATCCCAGGCTGCGCTTTACAAGAACATCAGAAAGAACTGGCTCCCCACCTAAGCACCATGTTCAATCATAGCCTCATGTCAGGCTTGGTGTCCACTGAATGGCGCACAGCAATAGTTATCCCACTCCACAAAGGGGGAGCCACCACTGATCCCAGGAACTAACGCCCTATTAGCCTGACGAGCCTGGTCTGTAAGGCTATAGAACGTATCATCATGGAACTCATAAACAAAGACATTGATAACCTCCAAACTCTGGAACCCGCCCAGTTCGGGTTTGTGAAAGTCAGATCATGCCTTCTGAAACTGATGGACTTCTTTGAGGCAGTCACCAAAGCCGTAGATGAGGGTAAGGTGGTTCACACAGCCTATCTTGACATCGACAAGGCTTTCAACACCATCCCCCATTCTGGAATTATAGCTAAACTCACTAAACTAGGTATAAACCCCTACATCACAAGATAGGTTGCCAACTGGCTCACTGACAGAACCCACACTGTAAAAGTTGCAGACTCCAAATCTGACTTCAAACCAGTGACAAGTGGAGTACCACAGGGTTCAGTCCTGGGACCTCTCCTGTTTGGTATCTACTTCTCTGAAGTACAGGCTAACACAGAAGGCCTTTGGCTAATGAAGTTCGCAGATGACTGCAAACTAGGAGTCATAGTCGAGTCCCCAAATGATGTGGACATCCTACAGAAGGGCCTCACTGAGACAGATGCCTGGTGTCAGAGCCATGGCCTCAAGCTCAATGCCAAAAATGCACTGTCATCCCCTTTGGTAAAAACTCTGTACCCATGAACTACCACATAGGCGGCAGTCTACTTAACGCCGAATGTGTGATAAGAGACCTTGGGACCCAGGTAGACAGTAGTCTCTCCTTTGATAATCACATCACCACAGTAGTCAGGGATCCTTCTATGTGGCACACCTCATCACAAAAGGGTTTGCATCCAGGAAAAAAGAGGTCATTGTTCCCCTCTACTCAACACTCATTAGACCCATTATAGAGTACAAAGCCCCTTTTGGAATGTATCTCACAAAACATCTGCAGCAGCTGGAAAGGCCACAGAAGTACCTCACAAAGAGGATTACTGGCCTCAAACAGATGCCCTACACTGACTGTCTCAAAAAACTCCAGCTTTACTCTGTAGCATATCGCCTACTCCGAGGTGATCTCTGCCTAACATATAAAGCTATGTCAAACCCAGTGCTGTTGGACATGCTCCACCTAAATCCCAATCTCTCCACGCTCTAGGGACCTAAACCTTGTCACCACAATAAACAGGACATGCTGGAGGGATAGATTCCTGTCCCAGAGACTTCCCATACTCTGGAACAAGCTACCCATCTATGTCAAGCACAGTTCCTCATTAGCACTCTTCAAGAAAAATCTTGATGAGTGGATGGGAAATAGGGAATACACTCAGAGGATCACTACTGTGGCTCTGCTTGACAGGTGCACAGGAAAATAACTTTATTGGGTGGTGTAAGCCAGGGAACCTTGTTGGCTAGGCTTACTTAGGCCCTACCTATAGGTACCTACCTATGAACTTATGAACCCGATACTTCCACTAGGATATCAAACTCTTAGGCAAGACAGAAAAAAACAAAAGCAGGAGGTGTAGCCATCATCCATAAAAATACACTAAAACTATCCTTGCTCACAAACAGCATTTCCAAACATGAAAATACGTAGTCAATCTACATAGTCACAAAAATATATGCATCACAGCTCTCTAATACCCCAGGTGATAATATCACCACAGTAGAAAACATATTATGTTGGTTAACAATATTAGAACAGAAAGAACGGTAATGGGTGATCCAGACATAGACTGGACACTTTGCAGCTCCAATACATCAACCCAACTCATAAACTTCTATGGTTTCATCCAGACAATTAAGGAACCAAACCAATCAGAGTAAACAAGCCCACTGGCAGACAATCTACTCTTGTCCGGATCCTCACTAACAAACCAAACTATATGATCAGCTCAGACTGCATACCTGACAGTATTAGTAACCACCTACCCACCTTTGCTCTCAGTAACATAAATAGCGTAAACAAAAATGTAATAATTAAACTAGTTATGTAGCCTCACTAACTTCAATAAAAACAGCTTCATAACTAGTCTACAGCATTCTAACTGGAGGCTTCTAAAATGTATTCTCAACTCTGCAGCAGCATTCATTAATAACAAAGTATTAGACAAATTTAAGCACCATGCTACTTTAAGAAAGAAACAAGTAAAATCTAACTCAAACTCTGCCCCCTGGCTAACCAAATATACAAACAGTCACATAGGTTCATAGGTAGATACTAGGCTATCTGCCCTAGGGCATTTATAAGGCTAGCCAGAGTGTATTGGCTTCCGCCTCCCTATTAGATTAGCCTACTGTGCCTCTGTAAAGTAGGTCACAGAAGGTACCCTTTTAAGATTAGTTTACTGTGCCTCTGTCTAGCAGGTACACAGAAGAGATCCCAGGGGTGAATTTGCGATTTCCCATCCACGTGTCCAGATTTTGCTTGAAGAGGGTCAGCGAGGGGCTATGTCTAACATGAACTGGGATTCTATTCCAGAGTGAGGGGAGCCTCTGGGAAATGAATCTGTCCCTCCAGCATGTCCTATTTATTTTTGTGCTGAGGTTTAGGTCCCTGGAGCATGTAGCTCTAAGGGACTTGGATTTTTTGAGGTGGAGCATGTCCATTAATTCTGGGTTTGACATGGCTTTGTACGTCAGGCATAGATCGCCTCTGAGTAGGCAGTAAGCAACTGAGTAGAGCTGGAGTTTCTTTAGTCGAGCTGCATAGGACATCTGTTTGTAGCCCATGATCCTCTTGGTGAGGCACTTTTGGGGTCTCTCCAGTTGCTGCAGGTGTCGGGTAAGGTACATCCCAAAAGGGGCATTGTATTCAATTATGGGCCTGATGAGTGACGAGTAGAGGGGCACAATGGCCTCTCTTGATCTCGATGCGAACCCTTTCATGATAAGGTGGGCTATATAGAAGGTCTTTCTAACCACTTTGGCAACGTGATTATCAAAGGAGAGATTACCATCTACGTTGGTCCCCAAATCTCTAATTACTTCTTCTGTACTTAATGGATTACCACCTATGTGGTAATTTGTGGGCACCTTGTTTTTCCCAAAAGGGATGACTATGCACTTTTTAGCATTTAGCTTGAGGCCGTGGCTCTGGCATCAAGCAAGCAAACATCTGAAAAAGATCAAGGGTGGGCCACTTGGCAGAAACAAAACACCCAGGTTTCTCTCTCATTAGCTTTTAGGCAGCTAAGAAACACAACCAAATAAATCAAACCTGGCAAAAAAAAACTTGCTGCGCTAACCTTCAGCTAAAACACCAAAAATAACCCCCAACATTTATGGAAAATCTATAAATAAACTATTGAACCCAGGTCAGTCTGTTACACCAACACCAACTACTACTTATAACTCAGACTCCATAGCTAACTAATTCAACACACACCAGTCCCACAACCTCCTCCCAGCACCAACACATCATTCAATCTCCAACCCATCCCTACCGCCCTCATTAAAAAAAAAAAAACTACATAAACGTAAAACAACTGCCATCAATAATCTTCCCCCTGGATACCTACAAACTGCTGCAGATATACTGGCTTACCTATCCCCATCTAGGTCCACTAATGAATGCAAAGTCCCAACAATACAGAAGAAATATTTTATAATACCACTACATAAAGGTGGAACATCCACAGACTTCTCCAATTATCACCCATTAGCAATTCTGTTTCCACTTACTAAAAGTGCATTCACTACCAACTTTCAAACTATCTGATCACCAACAACCTCATATCTAGTACTTAGCATGGCTTTCACCAAAACACAGTAATACCACAGCCCTACTTAGCTTTACTAACCTACTAAATAATGAAAGGAACAAAGGACATATAGTCTCTCTCATCTTCTTGGACATCTCAAAGGCTTTTGATACAGTTTCCCATAAAAAAAAATTATTAACAGAACTTTCCTCCTATTAGCTCTCCTACTCTGACCTGTCTTGTTTCACAGCTACTTACCTAACTGACAATAAGTTGTAAAATGAGAACATCAGTTCTCTGCATTTGTTTGTGTCTCTGTGGAAGTGTCCCAGGGATCTATCTTAGGCCCTCTATTAGTCGATATTTTTTACCAACAAACTCCACATAGCTACCAAACAAGCAAAATTAGTTCAGCATACAGAAAACTTCCCCTAGTCTGCTCAGCATCAGCTATACATAACTTAATCAAACACAAGAATCCTTTTCATCCATATAAAGTTGATTACAAAACTACAACTTTCTCCTGCACCTAAACAAAACCAAGCTAATGTTATGTTATTCACCCCAAATCACATCACTGCCCTAAAAACGTTTAACATTACCTAAAAAAGTAATACAGTGCTTGAACTGGTTCCTCAAACCAAGCTAGTAGGAGTAATAATAAGTGGCAGACTTAATTACGATCAGCACATTACTCAAACCATAAAACATACTCATCAGAAGCTTATACTGCTATACAGATCAGCCCCATATCTTAATACTAAGGCCAGGAAATCCATAGCAACTGCATACCTCATCCCAACACTCCTATACACCTGTCACATACCCACAAACCTCAATCTAACTCAAAAACAAAATGTGAAGTTTGCTATAATAAAATAGCCAGATTCACAGTTACCCTTTCCTCTTATTCTAACCTTTGCATAGCACTCAAACAGCAAAAATGGTCAGAGTTCACTCATCACCTTCACTTCACTCAACTGTCCATTGCCCATGCGTTAATACACAAGCCAGACAACTGTCCATCTCTCAACCCCTTCCTGCACAAATACAAACCAAACAGAGATTTATGCTCAAGGAAAAAAGCACTCACCTGTATCACAAAATCCTCACTCATCTAGTAACTCTGTATTTCAACTAAGTCACAAAACTACTGAACTGTATTCCTCTGCAAATTAAAATGTCAGACAACCCAACCTCTTTTAGAAGTCAGTTTTGAGACCACTTATTCACTTCTTGGCTCTGTTCCAGTCACACTCGTGACTAAATGCAGCCTCTCTAACTTCACCAACAGCCTTCTCCTCTCCAACTCCTATACCATCCCATCTAACATAATTGACCATCTTTACTCCTTTAATTACATTGCATTAAACTTCATGAATGGCTTACCTTCTATGCAATCCTAATTTTCCTAACTTATGTATGCAAGTATCTACCAATACCTTAAAATACCACTCTATGTCTTGTCTACATCAGATGCCAAAAATTCTTGTACATTTTTGTATAGAATTATCATGAATGTAGCCCTGTATTTTTGCACTTTGTAACTTTCTTTATCTTGATATTAACTTGCATTTCACATTTTGTAATTAGTATGGCATCATTAGGAACTTTTCTTCAAATAATGCTAAGGGAAAGGGAATTTTTTATTTGCTTTAAAAAAAAAAAAAAAAGGAGGCAGAAATATTTGAGTCACTACTTGAATCAACTTTCCTCTTTCATCACACTCCTTGAGCAATTCAGCTGCAAAAGGACCAAATAGAACATCCATGTCTAGGGAAGACTTTAAAATTTCCATTTTACCATATTTTGGAAGGTTTTGAGAATGAGGCTAAGCCAATCTTATTTTTGCTGACTCTGAAGCAGCACATTTGAAGGGAAGAATCAGAAACATCAAAAACACAGTTTAAAACATGCTTAGTTACCTAAGAAACAGATGTTAGTGAGGCATTTGAATGTTTTCTCTCTGAAGAAATAAACTTAATTAACTTTTGCATGCTCTCGAATGATGAAATTAAATATTTTTTAACATATGAGCTTAACAGTTTAAAATCCTGAAATTTAAAGTAGCAGAAGAAAGCACTTTCGTCCCCATCTTGTCAAACACTTTCCCATCCATGTCAGATGAAATGGGGTTAGGAGCAGCAAAGTATTTAGTAGAAGCAGTTTTATATAAATAACTGCTGGATCTGCTGTAAGGTTGGAAAAGAGACACTTACAAGTCTTAGGTACCATGTATAACCTGCCAGACATCCTAGGAGCAGTAGGTTGACTGTCAGACAAACCAGAAACAGTGAGAACATGCTCTAAACAAGAGGAACAGCTGCAGATACAGGAATATCCAACTGTAGCAAATTATTATACATTTTCTTAGGAATTTCATTATGCTTCCACTTAAAGTCTCCTTCATCTTGGATAAAATTCTAAAATAAAGATAAATCTTCAAGAGGGAAATCTGAAGCAATCATTTCCCCAGAATCAAACTGTCCAGACTGAGAAGAAATAACCAAAGTACAACCACCATGACGCAATGTCTGCTCTTCTGACTGTAAACCAATGTCAAAAACAGAGGGAACACTTTTCTTTTCTGAAGAGGTAGAAGACAAGGAAACTGCAGAAATGAGCTGCTTAGCAAATCCCAGCAAATTTTTCCAGTGCAAAGAAACAGAAGGCACGATTTTATCATTATGTTAAGTTTTCCTAGGAAACTCCATGGAAAATGACCAGTCTATAGAAAGCAAACTCATCCCAGACTTAGGTTCTCTATCCTAGCTGACAAAACTGGTTCTCTGCCAAAGGCATCCCTACAGTTGTAAAGGACACGGCTACTCCCCGGTCCTTGGTGGCTGCAGGTGCAACACAAGAGGACCGGTGGAAAAAGATGAGTAGTTTGAGGAATAAAGAGCAGCCACAGCGAATCACCCACTAGACTCCACACAGAGGAAGGTAAAACCACAGAGACTGATAAGTGATCCATAGTTTAGCCTCCCCAGAAAAAGACTTGAAGGTGGATAGAGAAGATTGGATGAGTCAGGAAAAGGAAAAGTTGAGAATAAGTGGTACTAAAGTAAGTAAACCACTGAGAGTCCCCCACAAGCAAAATACAGTGCCTCAAATACACAAACCTAAAAGCTTGTAGGATAATTCTTTGAAAAACTTGAACTTTTTTTTCGCTATTTTTTATACACAAAAAGTTCACATAAGCATTTACATACATGCTCCCTTAAAAAGTGACACTACCAAAAACATTAACTTTCTTAGCAAACACATTTTATTTAGAAAACACAAAATTTCATAAGAAAATTAAGTTTACTGGAAGGCTTTCCCTAACAGGGAACTTATCTGACCAGCCATGAAAGATGTCTAACCAACTGACAGTTCCAAGGTCACCCACCAAAGGAGTGCTCTTTGGAGCCAAAAAAAGCTCTGAATCTTTTGGAATTCTGTCTTTATGGTGGAGTTCCTCTTGAGTTCCTGACAGCTACAGTGGGTGGAAGGCACCCTTAAGGTTTAAAAGCTGGTCAGTCACTGGGGCAGGACTAAAATAGCTTAGACTATTACACTAGTGATTTGTAAAGCAAGCAAAACAAGAGGAACAGCTGCAGATACGGGAATATTCAACTGTAGCAAATTATTATACATTTTCTTACATCCATGACCTGTTTGATCTGCAAGTTAGCAGACTGAACCTTGAGAAGGTCCAGTGGGAGTATAATAGATGGAGCAATATCCAGGGTGGTACCATATCCTTATTTTGTGATTCACAATGATTTGCTATACACAGTAGCAAAGTAACAAAGGAAAAGGAAGAAACAGTTTGCCAACTGCTTGTATGTAAGCCCTGTGCAGAGAGTTTGCAATGAAACTGGCACATTACTTGGCAGTTTGGCATGGACAGACCTAAATCCCAAGTTCTAGACAGATTCCACTGTTTAAAAAGGCAACATTCAAGAGATAGAAAACGTTTGTGCAAGATGCCCCAAGTGGCAAAGAAAGGATGCAAATCCTGGCATTAAGAACCCACTGATAGTGTGTATCATAGCCATTCCCTTCCAGAGGATTGTCATGGATATTGTGGGTCCTTCAGTGAAGTGAAGTAAAGTAATAGGTGCAAATAAATTCTTGTCATAATGAATTATGCTACCATGTACCCTCTAGGAATCTTCTAGGATAATTCTAAGGCTTCAGTGATGGAGTTGGCCTTGACATTCTCTCAAGTGGGCATGCCAAAGGAAAGCTGTACAGATAAAAGAACATCTTTCATATCAAAGATTATATTTCACCTATGTCAAAAGTGTAAAGTAAAGCAAATCAGAACCTCTGTGTAGCATCCACAAATTGATGGCCTGGTGGAAGAACTTAACAGGATACTAAAGAACATGAAGTAATATAAGATGATGGCAAAAACCATTACTGCAGATCTTGTTCACCATCTGTGTGGTTTCCCAAGCTTCCACTGGGTTTATGGGAGACAGTCTAGAAGACTAATAGCTATAGCTAAGGAGATGTGGAAAAAGGTGGCAATTCCCTTCAGAATATTATTTTGCATTATATCTCCCTGCAAAGTAGGTAGAACACCATAATACCAAAAGTCCAATAGCTCATAGAAAGGGCATAAGCAGCCAATCAGGGGGGTATATAACAGAGATTCCATAAGGCAGAAGTTCAAGTAGGAGACTGATATTGGTTTTGATAACTTTGGACAAAAATCAATTTCTTGCCAAGTAGCAAGGACCTTCTGAGGTTACAGAAAGACAAATACAAAAAAAGAACAGGCTATCAGACAATTCAAAATAAATAAACAAATAAATAAAAATAAACTATACTGAACTAAACTAAAATAAAATGCATCATTTCATCCAGAACTTAAGAGTCCAAAGAAAATAAAAATAAAACCAATCCTTTATTAGCCAGAGTAAACATTTTCACCAAAAACATCAGGGTCTTAAAAATTTTTACAGGTTACAGAAAGAGTAAGCATAGCAAATTACCATGTTAGACAAACTTACAAATGATGTCAGGATCAAAGTTAGTGTAAACATCCTTAACCATGAAAAGACGCAGAGGTAGTTTTAGTCAGCCTTGTAACTGAATCAAAACAACATAAAATGGGAAGTGGGCTGTTGTCTATACTCGAGGTAGTATTAGATGACACCTTATGCAAACCCCCAAAATAGGAAGTGAAGACGTTCCTACTCCATAACAAAGAATTATTCTCTAAACTGAAAAACATAACTAGTCTAATTAAATGTCACGTAGAAACCATTCCCGATGACAGAGTCAACCTTAAGTCATACTGGGTACATAAGCTTCAAAGAAGAGTAGTTCAAAAGGAGGTAAAGAAAATATGACAACTTGGGATCATCAAAAAATCTAATAGTGACTGGAGTAGCCCCACAGCTTTAATGTTCAGGTATGAAAGAACCATTATGATCTTAAATGATTTTTCAAAAGCTCAACAGCATGTCTAAATTTGACAGCTCCGCAAGAATGCATGAGCAGACTGAGAAGTTAGAGATAATGAGATTTCCGACTGACTGAGGGTGCCAAACCCCGCAGTCAATATGCGGCAATATTCCCAGATACTATTACAAATCATCCAGGAGGCTGGGACTTGCACATTACCAAAGTTTAGGCTGTTTTAGATTTAGAACAAATCCACAGAACAACAACCAAGAATAAAATGAAGAAAACCTCGTAGCTTCACATTTTTATTCAAAATCTTGAGTGCTTTCATCCAGGTATCTTGGACTTCATCAGAATACTAAAACAATCTATAAGCATGTTTAAATACTATAAAACTTTGAAAGTGCAACCCCACACAGTCAAAGCAACCTATCATAAAATCACATTAATTAAAAGTTCCCCACCAAGGTAAATTTAACTCTTACAATACTGGTGCACAGCCATTTCTTCTTACATATAAAAAGTTAAAACATGTAACAAGCTTTTAGTCTTAGAAAACTACTTAAAGAAACATTAGGGAAGAACTCGGATGGCACTGCTGACGTTAGCCGAGGAACAAAGAACTAAAACTACACAAAAAAAAAATCTTCGGCTGGACACCACGGCTGAATCACTGTAGGTTGAAACACTTAGGCAAGACAAGTGTTTGTTTTTTATCAATTAAAGTGTTTTTTTATACAAATGATGAGTGCTTTTGGCTGTGTAAGCCTTCTTCAGATAATAAAAAACTGTTGTCTGAACTGTTTAAAAGTAAACTAACAGCCAATCACATTCATTTTAAGACAAACTAATAAGAAACATTTTCTAATAGATAAAATGTTCATCTACTCAACAACCAATAATGAGCGACTGAAAAACCAGTGAACCAATGCCTAAACAAAAGCATTAGCACCAGTTCCTTTTATTCATCAAAAACATGCCTATAAAAATCTCCACAACACAAGAATGATTTTATTTTTTCTACATTTGGGTTACATGTGCAGGTAACATGACTCTTTATGTAAGTGACATCGTGTTCTTCCATTACCCAACCTGCACATTATATGCCATAGACTAGCAATGGCTTTAGTTTGCCCATCTGATTATTTTCTTGTAGAGATTTTTACAAGGTCAACTCTTTCTAACTATGATGGATTAGTAATATTGGGTACAGAAATAGTCAATTTATTCCTATGACTGTCTGAGATTTTATGGGAAATATCATTATTGGCTATATGTGTTAGCAGCAATTGGTTGCTTTTCTTCATAGGAAGACATATAGTGAGTTTCCTTTGTAATGCTCATTTCCCTATATTGCAGTGATTGGTTGAATTGACATTATGTGAATTATAAGGTTATGTTCTGTTACGGGCACTTTTGGACTGTTTTTTTAAGGTTTAGACACAAAAGTGATGAATCATAACCCATGTGTACTAGTTGTGTGGAAATTACACCTTTATCTAATAGAAATAAATTTTGAAAATTCCTGCTTAGGCTGTTGGCAGATGTTATTCTGTGTATATCTCGGCATTGGAGGTATCACTATGTCTGTTTTAACTTCACCTTTTACCGGACATTGGCTTATTGGTCTTATTTAGCCTCAGTGGTTGGTTTATGAATCTAGTGGCTTTACAAAGTGTTCAATGGTTTTTAATTTTATGATTTGATGTGGAAGCCCTTGAATTTCTGTGATTATGACCCCATTACCAAACTGCTGTAATTTCTGCAGGAACTATATGTGAATTCGTTCAACCTTATAATCTATACCATCGTAAATTTAAATGTTTTTTGAGGAATAAAAGGAACTGGTGCTAATGCTTTTGTTTAGGCATTAGTTCACTGTTTTTTTAAGGCGCTCATTATTGGATGTTGCATAGATGAATATTTTATGTATTAGGAAATATTATTTATTGGTTTGTCTTAAAAATGAATGTGATTGGCTGTCAGTTTACTTTTAAACGGTTCAGACAAAAGTTTTTTACGATTTGAAGAGGGCTTACACAGCCGAAAGCGCTCATCGTTTGTTTGTTTTTTATCAATTAAAGTGTTTTTTTACATAAACACTTGTCTTGCCTAAGTGTTTCAAGCTACAGTGATTCAGCAGTGGTGTCCAGCCAAAGACTTAAAGAAACATGGTCATTAAGACCCAGATATGTTACAGCATTGCTTCTTAAAATCCACTGTAATTAAATATATTCTAAATAATCTGATTTAGGTCCTCCCCGGCACCCAAATCACATTGATCAATAATACAGAATTTAAATACATGATCTTTATTCTCAAGAATATGTCTAAGTAGTGCATTATTGATGTCCATTTTTTAAATGTCATACAAGTGCTGGTAAATTCGATCTTTCAGAGCCCTTACAATTTTTCCTAAATAAAAACAATCACATGTCTGACATAACGCAGCATATACCACTCCCTTAGAATAACAACAGAATCTTCCAGGGACATTTACCTCAAGATGTCCCCCCAATATCTACTTTTTTACACACCAAAATATTAATACATTGGGCACAAGCCCCACACCCATCTTTATAGTCTTTTTCTGTACCGTTTCAAGCAGCTGTTCAAAGCTGCTTTTTTTTATATACAATATTTGCTTTTTCTCCAACAACTTTTCATAATCAGGCTCAACTCTAAATAAAATCCCTGTTTCTCCTTATTATACCACTAATAGAATAAAAGTCTTGATTAAATGGTACAATACATGACATATTCCTACCGTCATTAGCTTTCTTCTTGGGTATAATACTTAATTCACTGCTATTCACAAAGGTACCAATAATAGGTACATAAATACTATCATTTCTTTTTCTTTTCACTTCACAAAAAATCCTGTCAACAAATAAATCTGGGTAACCTCTTTTTCCTAACATTCCCTTCAAGATATCACATTGTTCTAGGAATAAATCATTCTCAGACACCATCCTAGCTAACCAGACACATTGGCCCTTAACTAGAGCCTTCTTTTGATGTGGAAAGAATTTTTTGTTAGTCCTGTCCTTATAAATATTAATATCAAGATAACTGACTTTCTCATAATCCACACTCATAGTAAACTTTAAGAAATCTGTACAATTATTCAAATAATCAAAAAATTCCATTAGTCTTGACTCACTCCCCTTCCAAAAAATTACTATCTGATCTAAAAATCTCCCATACATACTCCACTCATCCTCAAAACCTGGGAGGTTGGCTTAATGGGTAAGGTGTTTACCTTACAGACACAAGGTGCAGGGTTTGATTTTTACATGGGGGTAATTGGCTAGGGTTAAAATGGCCCACAAGGGCAATTAGCCTAGTACTAATATATGAAGCTCTATAAACAGGTTTTCTCCCATTGAGCTAGGAGAATGTTTGCAAAAATGGGGGCATATCCTGAACCAATTGCCACCCCTTTTACTTGTTTGTATATCTGGTTTTCAAAAATCAGGAAATTATTCTCTAAGACCATTTCCATCAGATTCCTAAGGGTATTTGCTTTATTCCCAGAAAAACCTGGATGTTGGCACATAAATTCCTTAAACATATCCAAACCTGCCTCTTGTGGAATTACAGAGAACAAATCACATACATCAGCTATGACTAAAACAAGCTCATCCAAATAAAATTCATTCTTTAACCTTCAATAGAAAGTCCCAGGAATCCCTAAAAATATATTCGTAGCCAGTAAGAATGTTCTTAAGATGGAAATCTGTATATTTAGCTATTGTAAATGTGATGGAACCTGCTGCATCCACTATAGGGAGTAAGGGGGTATTTTTAATGTTTTTATGTATTTTGGGGATTCCGAACATAGTTGGAATCCTAGGGTGATCCATAGGCAGATATCCGTGCTCATCATTGGTAAGTTCCCCGTTAAGTACCATCTGATCTAAGTTTAATTTAACATTCCTGTAAGCAATATTTAATTAATTCCTTGATGTTTCATCATGGGTATCAGTAAATAATATGCTGAACATCCTGTCAATATAGTCCACCACCCTTATCTGGTTTCATAATTCTTATAGTTTTATTAGATGTAGCTTCACACTTTTATTCAAAATCTTGAGCACTTTCGTCCAGGTATCTCAGACTTCATCGGAATACTAAAACAATCTATAAGCATGTTTAAATACTATAAAACTGTAAAAGTACAACCCCACACAGTCAAAGCAACCTATCATAAAATCACATTAATTAAAAGTTCCTCACCAAGGTAAATTAAACTCTTACAATACTGGGGCACAGCCATTTCTTCTTACATATAAAAAGTTAAAACATGTAACAAGCTTTTAGGCTTAGAAAACTACTTAAAGAAACATGGTCATGAAGACCCAGATATGTCACAGCATTGCTTCTTAAAATCCACTGTAATTCAAGGTATTCTAAATAATCTGATTTAGGTGCTCCCCTGGGACCCAAATCACACTGATCAATAATATAGAATTTAAATACATGATCTTTATTCTCAAGAATATGTCTAAATAGTGCATTTTTGGTGTCCATTTTTTAATGCCATACAAGTGCTGGTACATTACATCTTTCAGAGCCCTTACAGTTTTTCCTACATAAAAACAATCGCGTCTGACATAAAGCAGTGTATACCACTCCCTTAGAATAACAAGAGAATCTTCCAGGGACATTTACCTCAAGATGTTCCCCAATATCTACTTTTTTACACACCAAAATATTAATACATTGGGCACAGCCCCACACTTACACATTTTGTCCACCTTTGTAGTTTTTCTTTTTCTCTAACCTTTCAAGCAGCTATTTAAAGCTGCTTTCTTTTTTATATACAATATTTGCTTTTTCTCAAACCAACCAAGTTAGCAGCACAACAACTGAAAGAGATCATCACAAAATGGTTGAGGAATTGTCTACCGCTGTGAGCACTCTTACTAAGCTTGTTAGTCAGCTTAGCCAGCAAGTCTGTTCAGTTATGATTGGAGGAAGCAGTAATGCTTTGGAAAGTAATTTTACGAATGAAAGCCTGAGTTCTAATAGTTCCATTATTACATCAGCTCAAAGAATACGTAAGAATGTGCATTCACCACTAGATGGTGCAACATACACAGCTATAACACAAAGAGAGACTGTAGCTGTAACTGGAGATTTCCATCTATCTGATAGGTTGAATGCCGAAGTAGAGCGGATTAATGAAGGTAGCCAACATGGTGGTCCCCAGGCAATGGCAGCGACACTAAATCAACAGTTAAAACAGTTTGAGGACTTTGTTTTAAAATATAAGAAACTGCAACTCGGAAATAATTGCTTAAGGGAATGTTTAAGAAGGGAGTAAATCCCAAAAGGTCTACGGGAATGGAAATACCCAAATGGACTTGTGAAAGACTCTGCTTTTCATCATGAGCTGCTGGCTATGTTTAACAAGCATGGCTGTGATTTATTACATTTGTTAATTAAAAATAATAAATGTAAAATGGCAGATCTTAATGCTCAGACTGAAAAGTTAAATGAAAGTATTAAAACGGATCTTTTCTTCCCCACCAAGGTTAGTGAATTTAATACCATTTTTGTAAGTGCAGAAAAAAACTGTGAATACATTGAAGAATAAAAAGGCTAAAAAATTAGATTGTGACCATTTGGAATATATATTAGTGGTTCTGCATACCCAGCACTTAGAGGGTTTGGGAATAGTTAACAGGAACACTCCATACTATAACAGAGACGTGCAAAATAATGATGACATGCATTTTGAAACTGCTATTAGTAGTTTTGAAGGGGGTGGACATAACAATGGTGAGGACCAGGGCCCCCTGTTAGATCATAATGAGGTAAGAAGGTCACAACGATTAATAGAACAAAGGGAAAGATAGCAGAATATGAACTAGGGTGCACAGAATCAGGGTTTTTTTCGCAGAGGGAGGGGGAGTGGGAGATTTTAGTACCTGAACTTGCTTGTATTGATTTTGACAATATTATTCATGATGTGAATGAGGAAGTAGGGCCAATTTTGGTGGTTAATGACAAACATGATTTTATTATTTACAATTACAGCAATGTGGATGTCACTGGTGAATGAGCAAACCTTTTAGAGAGGGAGTTGAATTTTGTACCTAGCAAAAGAGGTAATGTGGTGCAAAGTATTATACAACTTAAATCCTTAAGTATGAAACTGAATCTGGGTTTTTTATATAAAGATAGGAGTGGTATACTAATGAATGAATTAACAAAGCCAAGTACTTTTTTGCCTGTTGCCCACTCACCCTGTGGTTAGTTTGTTTGAGAAAGTTTGTGAACAATAGGTCCATGATATACTGAAAAATAAACTGGATAGTAGCATGCAAGCTAATCTAACTAGGGGTGAAGTCAGTATGTTAAATGAGATTACATCTAATAAAATTATAAGAATTACAAAACCAGATAAGGGTGGGGGACTTGTTATGGATGAGGTGGAATATATTGACTGGATGTTCAGCATATTATTTATTGAAACCTATGATGAAGCATCAAGGAATTAATTAAATATTGCTTACAGGAATGTTAAATTAAACTTAGATCAGATGGTTCTTAATGGAGAACTTACCAATGATGAGCATGGATATCTGTCTTTGGATCACACCCTAGGATTCTGACTATGTTCGGAATCCCCAAAATACATAAAAACATTTAAAATCCCCCCTTACGCCCTACAGTGGAGACAGCAGGTTCCATCACTTTTACAACAGCTAAATATATAGATTTCAATCTTAAGAACATTCTTACTGGCTACAAATATATTTTTAGGGATTCTTGGGACTTTCTATTTAAGGTTAAGAATGAGTTTTATTTGGATGAGCTTATTTTAGTCACAGCTGATGTATGTGATTTATTCTCTGTAATTCCACAAGAGGCAGGTTTGGATATGTTTTATGAATTTATGTGCCAACATCCAGGTTTTTCTGGGAATAAAGCAAATACCTTTAGGAGTCTGATGGAAATGGTTTTAGAAAATAATTTCTTGATTTTTGAAAACCAGATATACAAACAAGTAAAAGGGGTGGCAATGGGGGCAGGATGTGCCCCCATTTTAGCATACATTTGTCCTAGCTCAATGGGAGAAAACTTGTTCATAGAGCTTACTAGATTAGTACTAGGCTAATTGCCCATGTGGGCCATTTTAAGCCTAGCCAATTACCCCATGTAAGAATCAAACCCTGCACCTTGTCTCTGTAAGGCAAACACCTTACCCATTAAGCCAATCACCCAGGTTTTGAGGATGGGTGGAGTATGTATGGGAGATTTTTAGATGACATAGTAATTTTTTGGAAGGGGAGTGAGTCAAGACAAATGGAATGTTTTGATTATTTGAATACTTGTACAGATTTCTTAAAGTTTACTATGAATATGGATTATGAGAAAGTCAATTATCTTGATGTTACTATTTATAAGGACAGGACTAACACAAAATTCGTGTCTACACTATATAGGAAAGCAACATACAAACACTTTGCTACACTTTAGCAGCTAACACCCTCCACATCAAAAGAAGGCTCTAGTTAAGGGCCAATGTGTCCGTTTAGTTAGGATGGTGTCTGACAATAATTTATTCCTAGAACAATGTAATATCTTGAAGGGAATTTTAGGAAAAAGAGGTTACCCAGATGTATTTTTTACTTCAAAAAAAATCCCGTCAACAAAGAAAAAGAAATGATGGTATTTATGCACCTATTATTGGCATCTTTGTGGCTAGCAGTGAATTAAGTATTATATCTACGAAGAAAGCTAATGACGACAGGAATATGTCATGTATTGTACCATTTAATCAAGACTTTTATTCTATTAGTGGTATAATAAGGAGAAAGTGGGATTTTTTTAGATTTGACCCTGATTATGTAAAAGTTGTTAGAGAAAAAGCAAATATTGTATATAAAAAAGAAAGCAGCTTTAAACAGCTGTTTGAAAGGGTAGAGAAAAAGAAAAACTATAAAGGTGGAAAAATGTGTTAAGTGGGGGGCTTGTGCCCAATTAATATTTTGGTGTGTAAAAAAGATATTGGGGGACATCTTGAGGTAAATGTCCCTGGAAGATTCTATTGTTATTCTAAGGGACTGGTATATGCTGCTTTATGTCAGACGTGATTGCTTTTATATAGGAAAAACCGTAAGGGCTCTGAAAGATCGAATTTACCAGCACTTGCATGACATTAAAAAATGGACACGAAAAATGCACTATTTAGATATATTCTTGAGAATAAAGATCATGTATTTAAATTCTGTATTATTGAGCAATGTGATTTGGGTCCCAGGGGAGGACCTGAATAAGATTATTTAGAATACCTTGAATTACAGTGGATTTTACGAAGCAATGCTGTAACATGTCTGGGTCTTAATGACCATGTTTCTTCAAGTAGTTTTCTAAGACTAAAAGCTTGTGTGATGACCGTGCCCTGGCCCAGCAATCAAGGAGCCTCAATCCTCACAACTAACACCAGGGAGGTCATCTCCTAGAAGAGGAAAGGATAACTAATACACACAGTAAAGTACAATTTCCCTTAAGTGCACACAGAGATCACAGTCAGTCTGAGGCTGGATGCCTTGCTCACCAAGTCCCCAATAAGATTCCCCACTGGAACAGCTATAGGGTCCAGGTCTCAGCCTAACTGGGCAAGCTAGAACCTCCAGTACCCTCTCTGTCCAACCAGTGCTTTGTGTCCCTGCCAAGTAGCTGACACAACACACACACACACTCACTTTGAGATAAGTATACAACTTCACACTCTCCTGAGATAGGCTGTCACAGATTCTCCAGCTGTGCCCCTTTACCCAGACTATACAGTAGTAATTACTGCCACCACCCAGTGAATAATATCAGCTATTAAAAGGCCCTTAAAAGGGTGTCCAATTATTACTGTGCAATATTATTATCAAATGGTAATGTGATTATACAGTCTAAGGCTGATCAGAGTGGCCTATTATAACAAACTCTGTATAAATATGTAATGAACTCTAGAGCTCATCTCTACACAAACCAGACACAGGTAGAAGGTTTAAAAAATATTTAATAATAAATAATTAAAACAAAAGACAAAACTACTACACCACAGAGATATCTAAGAGTTTGGAGATCACACAGAAACTTAAAATAATACAATAGGACAGGTCTGATTTCAACGAAAAATACCTAATTAATCTTTACTAGCTTTAAGTATTCCTACAAGAAATCACAGGGCTAGAAACTTACATGTGAGCACAAGCAGAGTGCTAGTAAGTTGGATATCAAGATCAAAATGCTTTTTGGTCTCTTGTGAGAAATAGTATTTAAACATTACTAACAAACATGTCTCTAAGGCCCTCCCAAAATTACACCATTTTTGACACTTAGGTTTTCCCAGTATTCATACTGCATCATCTTAACACCTGGTCTGAGTTCTCAGGCCACAAACTGCATTGTTTAGCATTCTAACACATGCACAGAAACTTACAATACAAGGCATTTCACATATACATTCTAGCAGAAACCAGAGCAATAAAACACATTCCACTTCTAAATTCTGGTCATAAACTTTAGCCTTAAAACAATTGGCATGAAATCTTCATCCAGCCGCCCTGGAACTGACTTGTAAAACATTAGTAAGATCTTTTCAACTTAAAAAGACACATTTGAAATACTTGGCTTGGTTTTCCTTACAGCAGATGGCAATGTTGCAACAATCTTGAAGTTCACATTTTACAGTGTTTTCTTACATTTAAAAACACAAGCCTGTATTTTACATTTATTTATACAGTTGATAGAATTATGTTTCAAATTCTATTTGACTAGGATGGCAGAATTTGCCCATCTCTCCCCAATCGTCACATCTCTTTCCTCCCGGGGAACTCAAGCAAGTTTTTCAAGTGACCCTTGAGAAACATCGCTTGAGAGTGGCAGGTCCAACTGGGTGTACCTCAACCCATTTCCTGTCTTTAGAGCCCATCTGCATTGGTATTGCTACTTCCCCACTGCAGTGCTGCACTGACATATATGCTTGCAACCCCTGACTCCATCTCAGCAACTTGGCATTTTGCTGACTGGCTCTGTTTAACCATGTTAGAGGGTTGTAATCTGTCATCACAGTGAATTTTCTTCCATACAGATAAGGCTGAAGTTTTTGTAGTGCCCACACTATGGCTAGACATTCCTTTTCTACCACTGCATAGCATTCCTCCCTGGGTTGGAGCCTATGACTGAGATAAACT
Source organism: Protopterus annectens (assembly GCF_019279795.1). NCBI lineage: Eukaryota > Metazoa > Chordata > Ceratodontiformes > Protopteridae > Protopterus > Protopterus annectens. The sequence goes on along the minus strand of NC_056725.1, from coordinate 1,488,782,892 downwards.
ACTGGGTGCTCTTCTTCCTCTAAAGAAATCTGGCTAAGTACAGCCCCCACCCCATAGTTTGAAGCATCCACTTGCACAACAAAGTCTTTGCTGTAATCTGGACTGGCTAACACAGTGGGTCCTCCCAAAGCTTCATTAAGCTTCTGAAATGCCTGCTCACACGCTGGGGTCCACACTAACTTATCTGGCCTGCTCTTCCTTGTCAGGTCTGTGAGGGGAGCAACTATGGGACTATAATTGGGAACAGACTTTCTGTAGTACCCTGCTGTCCCTAATAATGCACTCACCTGCTTTTTGGTAACAGGTGCAGGCCATGCCTGAATAGCTTCCACTTTAGTGGGTTCTGGCCTTATCTTACCACTCCTCACTCTATGTCCTACGTAGGAGACCTCTGCCATACCCACCTGACATTTGCTCGGCTTAATGGTCATCCCTGCCCTTTGTAGTCTGCCCAGCACCTCCCTGACATGCTGAAGGTGCTCTTGCCAGGAATGGTTGTAGATAGCAATATCATCCATGTAAGGAAGGGCAACCCCTCCTGCTCCTGCTAAGATAAGATCTACTAGCCTCTGGAAAGTCTCTGGGGCATTCTTCATCCCAAAGGGCATCTTTGTGAACTCATACAAGCCAAAAGGAGTCACAAAGGCTGACTTCTCTCTAGCACTGTGTGTCATGGGTACCTGCCAGTAACCCTTGGTAAGATCAATGGTTGTAAGATACTTAGCCCCACCCAGCTGCTCTAGGGCCTCATCTGTCCTAGGCATGGGGTAAGCATCTGATTCTGTGTGACTATTTTGTTTCCTGTAATCCACACAGAAGCTGATGCTGCCATCCATCTTTGGCACCAACACCACCGGCTAGGCCCAGGGATAGTTGGACTCTTGAATCACCCCTATTTCCAACATCTCCTGTACTTCTTCCCTCAGAGTCTGTTTGATTCTCTCAGGCACCCTATAAGGGGCCTGCCTGATAGGCCTTTGGGATTCTGTATCCACCTGATGCTACATCAGGTGGGTGCACCCTGGTTTCCCAGTGAACATGCCCCCAAATTCCTGCAACACTGCTCGGAGTTCTCGAACTTGGGTAGGAGATAGCTGCTGGGATATTGCTACCCCTTCCACCGAGGTGTCAGCCTGAGCGTCACTGAGGAGATCAGTCATAAGATCTCTCTCAGACTCCTTCTGAAATCCACTGCAAATGCTCAGCACAAGGGCCTCCCTATCATGGTATGGTTTCATCATGTTAACATGGTATAATTTGTGCCCCTGCCATCTGCCTTGCACTTCCACCATGTAGTTAACATCACTTACCTTTCTTAACAACTTGTAGGGTCCCTCCCAAGCTGTCTGCAACTTGTTGTGTCTGACAGGAATGATAACCATCACCTGCTGCCCTACATCATACTCTCTAGCTTGAGCATTCCTGTCATACCACACCCTTTTCTGTTGTTGGGCTTCTGCCAGGTTCTCCTGGGCCAGTCCCATGAGTTCCCTGAGCCTTGTCCTGAGGTTCAGGACATATGCCACAACAGACTCCTTGTGAGAATCACACTCACCTTCCCACTCATCTCAAATTAAATCTAGAGGTCTCCTCACCCTATGCCCATACAGCAACTCAAAGGGTGAAAAACATGTGGATTCCTGGGGAGCCTCTCTGTAATCAAACAACAGATGGGGCAAATATTTGTCTCATTCCCTCTTAAACTGATCAGCAAATGTCCATAGCATGGACTTGATTGTAGTGTTTAACCTCTCAACAAGACCATTAGTCTAGGGATGGTAAGGGGTGGTCTTCATGTCCTTCACCCCACAGGACTTCCACAGACAAGCCAGCAGGTCTGACATAATATTGGCACCTTTGTCAGACAGTATTTCCTTTGGAAAGCCTACCCTGCTGAAAATCTCTAGCAAAGCATTTGCCACCTTCTCTGCCTCAATGGAGGACAAAGCCAATGCCTCAGGGAATCGTGTAGCATAATCTACAATCACTAGGATATACTTTTTCCCCTGTGGAACCTGGGGTACTCAGAGGACCCACAATATCCATAGCTACCCTCTGAAATGGCTCCTCAATCACAAGCAAAGGCGTCAAAGGAGCTCTCACCTTGTCTCCTGCCTTGCCTGCCTTTTGGCACTGCTCACAGGTCCTGCAGTACCCTGTTACATCTCTGGAAATTCCAGGCCAATAAAAGTTTTGCATAATACACCTCTTTGTACGTTTTATGCCCACATAACCTGCAAAGGGAATGCCATGGGCTATGGCTAGAAGCGCCAGACGGTAAGCTCTAGCCAACCCTCAGGGGTCCACTCTCTGTACAGTAACCCTTTGTACCAGTATACAGATTCTCCCTTCCCTTGAGAATCAAGTGCCTCCCTAGCTACCTGCCTCAGGCCTTGCAATGTAGGGTCTGACAGCTGAGCCTGTCTCAAGTATCTCCTGGTAACCCTTCCCAGCTCCCCTTCCACAGGATGTCTGGCATCCTCTGACAGTGGTGCCTCACTGTCAGCCTGGGTACTACTACTCACCTCTACCTTTGCAGTTACCCTGTCCAAGGGAACATCAGTACCCACAAGCAGCTGTGGCTCACATTCAGTCTCACTGCTACAGCGTAGCTCACTACCTGAAGTAACCACCCCAGCAGTCCTGGCTGCAAGTATGCAGTCTGTCTGGTTCTCAACCAGGCTACCAGACCCACATGCTTGTCTCCTAGCCTCACTGCATGCAACTGCATCAGTACATAGTACTGCCTCATCCAAATCCTTCCCTCTCAGAACATCTGCAGGATGGTAATTACATACCCCGGTTGTCTCAAGACAACCCACTATTGACATTTTGTCTTTACCACTTACTGGATCCCTTAACTTTTGTTCCCCACCTTGCCTCCGTGGTCATCTGTATACCACATAGCCCCACTGGTTGCATTCAAAACATTTAACCCTAGCTCCTGGACGTGTAGCTGGACTAGTGGCTTCCCCTGCTACTGGTGGATTCTGTTGGGGCAGTCTGTGCTGCCCAACCTGGGTTCCTTTAGTCCCATGAGCAGTATTGGGGGTCCCTTTCCTGTGCAGGCCTGCCCTGCTTGGTAGGTATAGGTCTCCCTTCTTCCCCAATTCCTCTGAAGTAGCACACTGTCTATCAGCTAACTAGATCCTCATGTCCTCAGGCAAAGCGCTAAGGGCTTGTTCCCTTACCAAAATGTCTGCCAGCCCTTCAAAAGTGGTGACCCAACACCCACTCACCCAGCTATGAAAATAAGTGCTCAGTTCAGCAACATATTCACATACATTTTCATCTCCCTTGAGTCTATGCTCACAAAACTTTTTCCTATACTTTTTAGGTGTTAGCTTAAACCATTCTAGTAAATGTCTTTTTACAGCAGTATAATCAAAACAGTCAGGGTCATGCATTTTTGCTAAAGAAGTTACAGCTTTACCATGGAGTAAGGGGGTCAGGAACCGTACCCAGAGTTTTTGATCATCTTCATACTGTTTACATACCCGCTCAAACATATGAATGAAGCTATCAAAATGATCCCCCTCTTTAAACTGTGGAAATTTACTGACCTTTTGTGCTTCTGGGATCCAGTTACTCCCCTTCCCCATTACCTCCATGAGTCTGGCGAACAGTCAGCATTTCCCTCTCATGCCTCCTCTGCTGTTCATTTTCTTCAGCTTCTAGGCTCCACATTCTCTCGGCTGCTTCTAGTTCCATACGCCTGGCCTCCAACTCAAGTCTCTTTAGCTCCAGCTGGATTTTTAAGTCCACTGCAGAAAAGCTGAACTGTCCATTCTCCGAGGATATTGTATCTCCACTGTCAGTCTGATTGTCCCCCAGGCTGATGTTTTCTGAAGCAGCTGTAACCAAGGCTGCAATCAGGTCTACTTTAGTCAGGTTTCCATGCACCAGTCCCCTAGCCTGGCACATCTCCACCAGCTGGCTCCTTGTCAGCTTTCCATAATCTTCTGCTGACATGCTGCCTGCTCACCCTGACTAACACTTGGCTAACATAAAAAATAAACAATTGTGATCTGAACTCTGAGTATATACTGTGTGGCTGTTTTAGAGTACAAAACACTTTTAGAGATCACTGTACATAAGCTACAGGAATTCGCTCTACCCACACCACAAGCCAAATAGTATGTGAAGTAGATCCCACCACTGCCTAACACTTGTGATGACCGTGCCCTGGCCCAGCAATCAAGGAACCTCAATCCTCACCACTAACACCAGGGAGGTCGTCTCGGAGAAGAGGAAAGGATAACTAATACACACAGTAAAGTACAATTTCCCTTAAGTGCACACAGAGATCACAGTCAGTCTGGGGTTGGCTGCTCCCTTGCTCACCAGGTCCCCAATAAGACTCCCCACTGGCACAGCTATATGGTCCAGGTCTCAGCCTAACTGGGCAAGCTAGAACCTGCAGCACCCTCTCTGTCCAACCAGTGCTTCGTGTCCCTGCCAAGAAGCTGACACAACACACACACACACTTTGAGATAAGTATTTATACAACTTCACAGACTGGGAAAGGCCAACACACATTCTCCAGCTGTGCCACTTTACCCAGACTATATGGTAGTAATTACTGCCACCACCCAGTTAATAGTATCAGCTACTAAAATGCCCTTAAAAGGGTGTCCAATTATTACTGTGCAATATTATTATCCAATGGTAACGTGACTATACAGTCTAAGGCTTATCAGAGTGGCTTATTACAATAAACTCTATATAAATATGCAATGTACTCTAGAGCTTATCTCTACACAAACCAGCCACAGGTAGAAGGTTTTAATAATAAATAATTAAAACAAAAGACAAAACTACTACACCACAGATATATCTAAGAGTTCAGAGATCACGCAGAAACTTAATACAGTAGGACTGGTCTGATTTCAATGAAAAATACCTAATTAATCTTTACTAGCTTTAACTATTCCTGCAAGAAATCACAGTGCTAGAAACTTACATGTGAGTACAAGCAGAGTGCTGGTAAGTTGGATATCAAGATCAAAATGCTTTTTGGTCTCTTGTGAGAAATAGTTTTTAAATATTACTAACAAACATGTCTTTAAGGCCCTCCCAAAACTACATCATTTTGGACAGGTTTTCCCAGTATTCATATTGCATCATCTTAACACCTGGTCTGAGTTCTCAGGCCACAAACTGCATTGTTTAGCATTCTAACACCTGCACAGAAACTTACAATAAGGCATTTCACATATACATTCTAGCAGAGACCAGAGAAACAAAACACATTCCACATCTAAATTCTGGTCATAAACTTTAGCCTTAAAACAATGGGCATAAAATCTTCATCCAGCCACACTGGAACAGACTTGTAAAACATTAATAAGATCTTTTCAACTTAAAAAGACACATTTGAAATACTTGGCTTGGTTTTCCTTACAGCTGATGACAATGTTGCAACAATCTTGAAGTTCACATTTTACAGTGTTTTCTTACATTTAAAAATACAAGCCTGTATTTTACATTTATTTATACAGTTGACAGAATTATGTATCAAATTCTATTTGACTAGGCTGGCAGCCTTTGCCCATCTCTCCCCAGTCATCACAGCTTGTTACATGTTTTAACTTTTTATATGTAAGAAGAGATGGTTGTGCACCAGTATTGTAAGAGTGAAATTTACCTTGGTGGGGAACTTTTAATTAATGTGATTTTATGATAGGTTGCTTTGACTGTGTGGGGTTGCACTTTCAAAATTTTATAGTATTTAAACACGCTTATAGATTGTTTTAGCATTCTGATGAAGTTCGAGATACCTGGAAGAAAGAGCGCAAGATTTTGAAAAAAGTGTGAAGCTATGAGGTTTTCTTCATTTTGTTTCTGTTCTAGATTTATACAAACAAGCAGGGCTCAAGGTCAACACTCCCTAAATTAAGGTCAGGATGACTGAGGTATTTAGACTGTTATAGGCAGAGGAACTACTCCCCTGAAAAGGTAAACATTAAGGCAGTGCAGAATTGGTCAGTTTACTTACCATAACATTCCATGTGAGTTGTTCATCTCACCTTCATTCTCAGTGATGGGCTGTGCTTAATTTAGCATTTAGATAAGGTTAGTGTGTGTGTCAAATTGCAGTTATCCCTTTTTTAGTATAGTCTGCTTAGCACTGATGCATGACATGGGAGCACAGACCATTTTCCATTTCTGGTTCTTATGCAGAACCAAGGCACTGTAAAAAGAAGTTATGTACTCACCATAACGTTCCATGTGCGTTGTTCATCTAGCCTTTATTCTTACACATAGGTTCGGAGCCAATCCATCAGCTCTGAGTTGGCTGCTTTACAAGCTGAAGATCTCAGAGTAGCTCAAGACCAGGTCCCTATCCCAAGATGCTCTCTGTCCTACCTCAGATCTAGTTTGCTGAACCCAGCATAAACAGGTATAACCCAATAAATACTCTAACTGTTGATAAAAGATAAGTATTGCAGATATATCCCAGGGATTACCTCAGTGTCACTGCTCAACAGAGGCACAGCAAAATAATGGGTATAGTTCCCCCATATAAGGGGGGTGTGTAAGCCACAAAACTATGGGCTAGGCTTGTAAATGCCCTCGGGCAGATAGCCTAGTATGAACCTATGAACCTATGAACTGGAGTAAGAAGTCCCAGAACAAGACCACCAGACCCCAAGTCTACTTGTTCTTCGAGACCCTGGAAGGGGAAGGCAAGTGGGAATGTAAGAATAAAGGTGAGATGAACAACTCACATGGAACGTTATGGCAAGTACATAACTTCTTTATGTGAAGTTGTTCAATCTCGCCATTTATTCTTACACATGGGTAGCATCCCAAGCACCCTAATCCTGGGTGGCTCAAGTGTGTGTATTCCTGAGGACAGTGGAACCAAAGGAAGGCCTGTCCACTTTGTAATGAGTGATAAAGGTATGTGGCTTAGACTAAGTGGCAGATGCACATTTAGTGTCCAGAGGCAATCAAGCTGCACAGGCAGAAGTAGAAACAGCCCTAGTGGAGTGCGCCTTCACACCATGCTCTAATGTTTGGTTCGCTGAAGAGTATATAAATTTAATGCAGTCAGTTAACCATTTGGAAAGGGTAACTTTAGAGACTGGTAGTCCTTTCTTAGTGTCAGCATGAGATACAAACAGTTGTTCAGATCTTCTGTATTCCTTTGTCCTGTCCAAATAAAATCTCAATTGTCTGTGGACATCAAGTTTATGCAACATGTACTTCAACTTATTAGAATGATTACTAAAAAATGTTGGAAGTTCGATAGTTTGATTCAGGTCAGTCTCGGAACACACCTTTGGCAAGAATGAGGGGATTAGTCCTCAGTGATACTCTGCTTGGATGGAATACCAAATATGGGGGGTTGATAGAAAGGGCTTGAAGCTTAGACACCCTACATGCTGAGGTAACGGCCACCAAAAGGGTAGTTTTCCAAGAAAAAAAACTTCAACTGACAGTATGATGCAGGCTCAAAGGGGGGGGGATAATATGTGACAACACAAAATTTAGATTCCAGGGAGTAAAGGATTGTCTAACAGGCGGTCTAGGATGAATGGTACCCTTCAGAAAGGCCCTACATAATCTGTGAGACATCAAATTACAATCTTCAGCACAAACATGAAAGTTCGGAATTGCAGCCAATTGAACTCTAATGGTGGCAGCTGCAGCACCTTCATGAAAAAGCTTAGATAGGAATTCCAGAACACTGGCAATCGGAGCAACATAAGGATCAATGTTATTCTGGGAGGCCCAAAAGGCAAATCACTTCCATTTACTAGCATACAACTTTCTGGTGGAAGCCTTATGTGAAGAGAAGACACAAGAATGTTCTGTACCTCTGAAGAAAAATCATGTGACCTGGCTAGGTTGGGAATTTGAGCAGCCAAGCTGTCAGTTTGAGGGAACAAATGGAGGGATGGAGAGCCCCTGATGAATGTGTCAGCAGGACTGGAACTGGGTCCAGAATCCAGAGTTCCTCCAGTTGGTGGAGTCAGAGGAAGGGGAACCAAATCTGTCAAGGCCAAATTGGGGCTATTAAGATTACAGTCCTTCCCAGGCTCTTGGCTTTCTGCAAGAATTTCGGAATCAGGGGTGTAGGTGGGAAGGCATACAGGAGTCCCGGGGGCCAATCGTGTACAAGAAAGTCCCTTGGGATGTCCCCCGGAGAGGGATTCAGGGCAAAGTAGCTTCTGCATTTGGCATTCATGGGGGATGCAAACAGGATGCAGTAAGGCTGGCCCCATCTGCGGAAAATCATTTCCGCAACTTCGTCTTTGAAAAACCACTCATGCAGTAACAGAATGGCTATGCTCAATCTGTCTGCTATCACATTGGATTTCCCCAGGATATGCATTGCTATAAGAAAACGCCTGGTGGATACTGCCCACTGCCAAATTCTCAAGGCCTCTCGACACAGGGGGGGTAAGACTTGGTTCCCCCTTGTTTGTTGATGTACCAGACCACAGACGTTTTGTCCGTCTGTATCCCAATAGCCCTAGAGGCAGAGAGTCATGGTAGTGCTGCAATGCCAAAAGCACTGCTCTCAGCTCCAGAACATTGATATGCAACTGTGACTCTGTCTCCAACCAGGTGCCTTGGACTGTTCTGAAAAAGCCCCCCCAATCCTATCAGAGATGCGTCTGTGGTCACCGTGGCTGACGACAGGGGAGAAACAAATGGTCGACCCAATGTAACTTGCTGGTTGGTCAACCACCAGAGAAGATCCTTCTTGCAAGAGTCCGTAATCATGATTAGGAATGACATCGGAAGTTGTTGGTAAGACCACTGGGTGAAGAGTAACCACTGAAGAATCCTCATGTGCATACGACCCAGAGGAACTGCTATGAGTGTAGCTGCCATGGTACCTAGTAGCTTTAGTACTTTATTTTTTTATTTTATTTTTATTTTACATTTGTTAACCGGGGGTGTCTGAGCCGAAAGCCCAGGGGGAAAAGCTCCACAAAGAAAAATTACAGATACATTTAGTTATTTAGACATGATCAGTATACACACAAATTACAAAAGACATGTTTTTACAGTGGTATGCGGCACATCAACAGTTACAGTGGAGAAAACAAATTAATTTAAAAATAAAGGTAATCAATAGATTTGTGACATACAGCTGAAATTTGGAACATAGGTAGAATACATACATAGTACACAGGTACAGTATATACATTGTAGATTAGCCAGTGTTTGTAAGACTGAATACTATTATCAAGTATTCTAGATTTAGTTTGTATACCTTATCCACTTTCACTAGCCTGGGGAGCAATCATGGCACTGCCAACTTTGCTTGAGATGTTGCCTGATGAGGTTTTTAAAGGAGGCTTTGGATGATGTGTTTTGAATGCTAGTGGGGACAGAGTTTCATTTTTAGCCACTGAACTACTATATAGCACATCTCCAACGCTATTGGAGCTGTTGGTGACTTCTAGTAGTAGTTTGCTTGATGATCTAAGAGCTCTTTAGGCTGTGATGTACTAGGTTTTTGAGGGCAGGACACTTATTGGGGAGGTAATAGATTGAATGACAGAGGCAGAGCTGATTGTAGGTTAGGAGGTTGGGCAGTTCATGCCAGTGTAGCTGTCTCAAAGCAGTACAGTGATGAGTTCTATATGAGCAATTTGCAGCAAAGCGGGCAATTCTGTTACAGCAGGCTTCCATTTTGCTTAGTTCAGTTTTGTTGAGATTAGTCAGAATGGGAGATGCATAGAATAGGGTGGATAGAAGTTGGGAGCGAGCAATGGCTGATCTTGTGTTGTTGGTAAGAAATGGTTTGATATGGTAGAGTGATCCCAGTTTGGCATATACTTTTTTAATAGTTAATTTGAGATGACTATCAAATTTTAGGTGGGAGTCTATGGTTATTCCCAATAGCTTAGCCTGTGCCACTGGAGTGATTGGAGTAGCATTTGTGGAGTAGATAATGAATTGATTGTTATCAGTGTTTTTCTTAGAACTGGTTATAATCATAACCTGAGTTTTCTTTGGATTCAGGATAAGTTGGGCTTTGGTAAGGTAGTTTTCAATGTCAGAGAATGCTAGTTGAGTTGTTTGCAGGAGGGTGGGAATGTTTTGTGCAGCACAACTTAAGGTAGTGTCATCTGCATACTGAATGATAGATGCATGCTGTGTGGAGGTCATTTGTGAAGACTGTGAATAGTAGTGGTCCTAAGATAGAACCCTGTGGGTCTCCTATAGTTATGGGCAGCTGAGGAGAGAGAGAATTTTCCCATTTCACAGCTTGGTACCTTGTCAGCTAAGTAGCTTTGGAACCAGGTAAGAGTGGAATTTGATAGGTGATACTGGTTTTGTTTGTTTAGCAGGATTTGGTGTGAGAATGTGTCAAATGCTTTGGACATATCCAAAAAAAGAGTTGACATCTGTAGGCCTTCAATTTTGGGACAGTTTACTGTGTCTGTGAAGCAGAAGAGGGCTGTAGTGGTACTATGGGCAGGTCTGAAACCATGCTGAGTAGGTGACAGGATGTTGCCGTCTAGGAGATATTTTAGCATCTGGGTATGGATGCATTTTTCTAGGATTTTGGCCAGGGGGAGAGTAAAGCAATGGGTCTGTAGTTATTAAGTTCAGTGGAGGTCCCGCCTTTATGTATGGGTGTAACATAGGATATTTTCCAGAGTTTGGGCACATAGTTTTCAACAATTGATCTGTTTGTGAGTGGAGACTGGGATAGCAATAGCATCTGCTGTGAGTTTCAAGAAATAGCTGGGGAGTAGGTTGGCTGCTGTTGATGACGTTTTTAGTTTGGAGAGCATGCTTTTCATTGAAGTGGTGGAAACTGTTTTGAGGATAAAGCTTGTATTAGTGTTATTTGTGTTGGGGGGATAGTGAGGAAGGAACTGTCCTGTGATACTAAGGATAGAATTGAGTTCACAAAGTGGGAGTTGAATTGTGTTTCGATGGGAACTTTAGTGTCAGGGGTGGTTGGTTTGGGGGTAGCCTTTTGGGTGGATTTTAGTAGCTGGCTTACATTTTTCCAATATTTTAGGGGGTTGTGTTGGTATTTAGTTTGTAATGTTGTGGAGTAGGATTTTTTGTCCACCCTAATGCATTTTTTTGCACGGTTGTGCAGTCCTTGGTACTTAGGCTTTGTGTTTCTTAGTTTTTTGATAGTAAGTCAGGCAGTGTCTCTGGACTTGAGGATTTGTTTGGTTTCTTTACTGAGCCAGGGGTTTGTAGAGGTTCTAACCTTGATTTTGCGCAATGCAGCGAAAATGTCTAGGTGTTGTAGAAATGTTTTGTTGAAATATGTCTAGGTGTTGTAGAAATGTTTTGTTGAAATATGCTACAGCCTGGTCAAGTGGCAGGGTTTTTAGGGGGGGTCCAGTCACAGTTACAGAGTCAAGTGTTGAGGACCTCAGGAGAGAATTTTTTTGTGTTTCCAGTGGATTTATAGTTAGTGGTTTTGCATATGCTTGTTCTACTATGTATAAAGTATATTATGTTGTGGTTACTTAAGGTGTCTGGGAGACTGCCTGTGTGAGGGTACAATGTGGGGTTGTTAGTTAAGACCCAGTCAAGGATGGATTCCCTTTTAGATTTTTTATAACATCTAGTTGGAATGTGGACTAGCTGCTGGTAGCCATGGAGATTTATTAGATTACTTGGTGGTTCTGATACACAGGTGAACCAATCTAGGTTGAAGTCCCCCAGAATAAGGGTTTCTTGTGAGTATGTGGAAGAACACCAGGATAGGAAGTCTTCAAGGCTAGCAGGTTTATTACCAGGTGGAATATAGATCACAATTGTGGTGATGAACTTTTTAGGGTGAAGTTGAAGTTGTGAGATAAGTATGTCCAAATTATTGGGGGAGGGGTAGGAGTTTGGTAATTGAAGTACAGTTAAGTTGGACTTGTACAGTAAGGCAGTTCCACCCCCTTACAAAGTGGTCTGTCTTGTCTAATGATATTGTACCCGGTAGGGAGAACTTCTGAGTTAGCTATGCTTTTATTTAGCCAGGTTTCTGTTAAAGCAACTATGTCTGGGGAGTAGTGTGCTATTGTGGCCTGGAGTTCAGGTATTTTATTTTTGATACTTCTAATGTTAATATTTAACATTAAAAGATGGTTGGTTTTGCTGCTCTTATTGATTTGCCCAGGGATGAAGATAATGGGGGTATGTTCTAACATTTGTATTGGAGCAGTTTGATAGGCTGATACTTTGATGGGCTGGTACTTTATTCTCTGCAAAATGTCTGAGACCTGGCTTCAGAGGGTGGTTATTCTGTCCAGGGACAATTTTACTGTGGTGGTAGTGGTGTCTAGTTCTTCTCCGTTAAATGATATACGCTGCGATGGCGACAATGCAGACATTTGGAAATTGATATTAATGCCTGAGAGCAAAGATTGAGAGTGTGATCCCTGGACAGAATTAGTTGATGCCTGGAGGCAGTGGTAAGGAGCCAGTTGTCCAAATATGGAAACACTCGGAATCCTAGATGCCTTAGGTGAGCCATACCCACTGCCATGCATTTGGTAAACACTATGGGGGCTGTTGTGTGTCCAAAGGGCAGTGCTCGGAATTGGTACTGACTGGCACCCAGCTGTAAATGCACATGATCTCTGGATGGCCTGGCCATTTTGATATGGTAGTACGCATCCTTGAGATCTACAGAGCACATCCAATCACCCACTCTGAGGAATGGAGAACAGACTGAAGTGTGACCATCTGGAACTTCTCCTTCTTTACAAATGTGTTGAGTCTGCTGAGATCCAAAATGGGTCTCCAGTCCCCTGTCTTCTTTGGAACTAAAAAGAATCTGGAGTAAATTCCGGATCCTGTCTGGTCTGCTGGGACTGGCTGGATGACTCTTTTCCTGCAGCCTCTGGATTTCTATGGCTGCTTGATCCCTGAGACTAGGTGGAATGTCTGGGATTTTTTTCCCAACAGGTGGGTTTTCTAAAAAAAGGAATGATGTAACCTCTGGTATTGATGCTTTGTACCCAAGAATCTGTTGTAATTCCTAGCCAGGCATCCGGATACAAAGCCAAGTGACCGCCGACCACCTCCAGAGTAGGACAGTTGAGTCTCTTTTCAGGAGCGCTGATAGGGCTTACCAAGGAACTGATCCCTGTCGCCCTGGTTCTGCAGACCCCCTCTGCCACTGGGGTGGCGTCTTACATTATTACCCCCTCCTCTGCCCCTGGAGGGGGGGTTCACTACATGTGTTCTGGAAAACTTCTTGGGACTTTCGGAACCACATTTTACAACCTTTCTGCCCTTTGGGGTATGGTCTAGTAGGGGTAAAAAAACAGATTCCTAGGGCAGATAGAGTCTTTCCCTCCTGCTCACACCTAGTGAGAGTTTCCTTGACTTTGGGCCGAAAAAGAGAAGAGCCATTGAATGGGGTGTTGACAAAGGAAGACTTGAAAGCTTCCGCAAAGGAGCATAAGTGCATCCAGGACGGACTCAGCAGAGCTATCACTGAACCCACTGCTTGACTCAAACCATCGGCTGCACAGGAAATGAGCCGCATGGACGTGTTCACTATGGAGTTAAGGGTATTAAGGTTGGGCTGTCACCTTCTCAGAGAGGGCTCCATCTGTATTACCCTGCAGGCTATCTCCAAGCTCTTTTAGGAGATCTCTTTGAAGACGTGTAAAATCAGTCAAGTAGTTAAGC